>NW_008592867.1:29450-31992 GCF_000691845.1 Merops nubicus | reverse complement strand
AGGGGAGCAGTGTGGAAAAGGAGCAAAGCCACAGGCAATGGTAGCAGCCAGCCCATGAGCCCAGTTGTACAGTAGAGACAGCTGCATATTCTGGCCCTGCCATCCTAGGAACTGCACTTGCCATGAAGAGTCAGGGGGTCCTTCCGACAGCCAGAATCCTCACACAATACATAGGCAAACCTACCAACTCCACTGCTACAAGAGTCAGTTCTTATAGAGGTGGCTTCTTGCCCCACCTCCAGGCTAATGTGGAAGGTGGGGGCACCTGGTGGTGATCTCCTAATCGGTTCCCACCCAAAACTGGCCAGACCCTGGGTGAAAACCAATCAGGAGGGTCTTTCTTGCCTGGTTGTGGACATTATCTATATGCCAACCCTCATTCAGGGCTGGGGATTTAAACCCCGGCACTTCATTGCCAGAATATGTAAAAAAATAACATGAGATGAATATGGGAAGTATTTTGTATAAAACAATAATGTGTCTTCAGCTGGCATATTGTATTTAATCCTCTCACCTTAATAAGACAAACCGTAGAGAAGAAGAACATAGAAAAGTTGTCATACAAAGACCTTCAAGGAGAGAGGTGAAGGTGAAGTGCAAAACAATATGTAAAAACTTAGTTTTACAAATGCTGTGACAGCTGTGCAGGCTGTCCTACAATATATGAATAGACATAATGTGACAGATGCCAGTTTATGTTTTTAAGATATCCAACAGTGCATCATTTTTAGGTAGTTCATTCCCACAAGACACCATCCACAACATGGTGGTTATAGATTCATAAAAGTACTAGACGGTCATACAGGTAGTAAGGATGTTCAGAAATTGTAAGTATATCACAGTTCCTAGAAACCAGAGCTAAAAAAAAAAAATTGAAAAAAAAATTACTTCCTATGCATATTTGTCTCTTGGCTGTTGATGATGCTATCAGAAAAGGTACAAGAGCCAAACAAAACCTCAGCTTATAGTTGAGCAATACTATTTTTTCTCCTCCTGGCAATTTATTTGCTTTGCATTTGTAGAAATCTTCACATCCTCTGAGAATTCTGCATATGTATAAATGTTAGAAATGGGCTCTTGGCTTGTGAATTTAGAGGGAATTGGATTAGCAGGTAGATCTGTTTACCAGTGCAGTTCATATGTGCAAATGAAGGTATGCTTGGAAGGGGGAGAGTCAGCAATTGTTCCATTTTGAAACTGAACAGTTGGTCGTTTGTCTAATTTTAGCCATTCTAGCCAGTTTTATAATCTTTAACTTTACTTTCTTTTGTTCTCCTGTTCCCTCAAAAGAGAAGGCGATAACATTCTCTTTAGGATTTCCTCAAAATTCTCCATGCCTCCCTCATCTCTTTCAAAATTAATTTCTTGATTAAGCGAATCTTTTTATTTTCCCTTACATGAAGTACATTCCCCATAAACACAAATTCTATCTGACAGGCAACAGCTTCACCAAAAGGGACCTAAAACTTTCTTGATTATATCTTGGGCAATTTTTGCTTCATTTTTGGTCCAGTTCTGTGGTCTGAGGGGGAGGTGTGTGGCCATTTTTCCCTGCTGGATTCTAATAGCCTCCTTTTTTGTCCCTGCTTCAGTCCTTAGGTCCTGTATTACCTTGCCCCACTCACCGTTCTGTCAATCCTTAGTATAGAATTTGGAGGATCATGGTACACCTCTCTTACAGTAATCCAGAATTTAGCAGAAATTATAGTGTAACATCCCTGTGTTGTTCCAGATTAACAAGCATGCCTTCTCGGGAGGCAGAGACACCATTGAAGAGCACAGGAAGTACGGAGGTAACTGTGATGTTGACGTGTCTTTTATGTACCTGACTTTCTTCCTAGAAGATGATGACAGGCTTGAACAACTGAAGCAGGTAAGTACTCAGGTTAAAGATAATATTACTCACTCCTTACTGTGAGGGCAAAGCTGTAGCTAAGTCCTCTTATGAACCGTCTCCAGGAAAATAATTTGGTTGTTACTCTTGCGCTCTCCATCCCTTGCAAGTTTTAGTATTAAAGTCATTGGATTTGTTTGTTTGCAATGCTCTTCTTTCTCGCGGGTCAAGCTATGTCTTCTTTAAAAAGAAAGAAAAAATTACCTAGTATTTTAAGAAGGATTCTCTGACACTATGTAGAGCAATATCTCCCCTACCTTTCAAATGAGGCCACCTTAAGATTAGTGTTGTTTTAGTTTTATAACGCACGCTGCCTGTTCCTTACATGCAAGGGACCAAAATAGTCTGCAGAACTACAAAAGCTCATGTCTGAAGCTTGCTGGGTTTTTGCTGTTTTCTTATTACAAGAAATGTAATAGCTGTGAGGAACTGATTCACTGGTCCCAAGCAAAAACTGCTTCATACAAGTTGCAGTTTTCTTAAAACTATCTGTCAGACTTCTGTCCCCAGGGTGGTAGCAAGACATTCCACTTCCTTCAGCTCTAGGATGATCAAGCTGTATGAAGGCAGTATCTGTAGTTGATAGTCTCCATATCACACTGGTTTATCAGTTTTCTCCTACTGGGAACAGCTGCAAGAGAGTCAAGA
>NW_008592867.1:24101-29419 GCF_000691845.1 Merops nubicus | reverse complement strand
TCCAGCCCGGTACTCTTTCCCACACAAGAGCAGTGTTGGATAGCCACTAATCCCCCTGCAAACCATTGTAAATTCCTTATGGAAATCTGGAATACATAGTGACCAGTTTTCCATTAGCCTCCAACCACTGCAACAATAATATCAGCATAATCCTGCTACAGAGCTCAAATCCTAGGCTTTGCTGTTGCTGAGTAGCAGCAGTTGCACCTCAGACTGGTATTACAAATTACTTGATGAAAAGGGGAGGTAAGATTGTCAGGTTTATTGACATTTCAAATCATAGTTCAGTGGCCCCAGCCATGGTTTCTAGCTGGAGTTGAGACACACAGCTGTTAGCCTGTGCTTCTATTGGAGCAGTTGAACAAATTACCAACTATGAATATGACTGCTTGTGTGAACATAGATTCTGAGTGTCTTCACTACAAAAAGGGTACTTCAGTCACATCTAATCTCTTACGCAAATACAATTAGACAAAAATCTAAACACTTGTACCTCTTATTGCAACAAACAGCTTAGGGTGACTGTTTATTTGCACTGGGATTCTGGGGAGAAAAATACAGTTTCCTGCAATTACAGGATTTCCTAGTTAAATTCTTGTGAATGTAGCTTATTCTAAGTCTATAAGTCTATATAACTTGTTACATATTCTATTTCCCAGCTGCCTTAATCTTTTAGAAAGGAATAAGCAATTTTCAGTGATACCGCATGATCTCCCAAGGCATGTGCTTGTTTTTAAGACATCTAAATCTATATTTGCTAGGGCCAGACTTCTAAAGAAATACTTGTCACCAAATCTTTTTCCATATAGCATCTTATTTAGCAATCCACACTTTCTTGACAGGCATATACAAGTGGAGAATTGCTCACAGGGGAGCTGAAGAAGGTTCTTATTGAAACATTGCAGCCCTTGATAGCAGCTCATCAAGAGAGACGGAAGCAGGTCACTGATGAAATGGTGAAACAATTCATGACTCCACGGAAACTGGCTTTTGAATTTTGAAGAAATGTGTATGTAACTTACCACTTGATAAACCAAAACTGAGTAATTTTCATCTTCTGTTGTATGTCATCACTCCTAAGTTATGTACAGCCTGCAAGCAGTGCTTTATAGATGCTGCTTTTAATGAGTTAAATACAATGAATGTCAAGAGTACAGGAAAAGTTTAAAGTAGGACTCAAATCTATTTAAAACCAGAATATACAAGACTTAATTGCCTGATCTTGCAGAAAAGCATGTCTGTCAGCACAACACTGTATTTTATTCTATTTCATGTTGAAAATATAAATAAAAATTTCCATTTTGATGATAAAGCCTAACTTGTAAATTGTTTTAGACAAGTTGGTAAGAAGTCATATCTCAAACTGTTAACTGGTAGCTCCATTTTCCTTTGTCTTGTGTACCTTGGTTTACTAGACTGCGTGTCCTTTTGGGCTACTAGGAACATGCTGCACACAAAGATAGTGAATTTTACAAAATAGATTACACAATGACATAGGCCTGGAGTAAGTACAGAAAGAATGGAGATCTAAGAGCTGAACACAAGAGAAGGAGTTTCAGGCTGGTTTTGCTATTATCTTCCTCTCTGACCTGGGCCAGTCGCAGAAATCTCTCTGTACTTTTGTTTCTACAGCTGTTTAACTGGTACAAATGTACTAGTGTAAATTTTTGTTTCTAATTGTAAAAAATACCAATTGTTAAATCATGCTGTGAAAATGAAGTTGCTGCTGGACACAAAGATACTTCTAGTACTGCCTGTTCTGTTTTACTGCACCAAGTCTTTTTAACTAGGGGTACTTATTTTAAGATGTATTCCAGTAAGAAGATACACTTCCTTAAAATACTTCGTATAATATGTAATTATCTCCTTTCTTATAAAGAACTTCAACGTCTTTGCTGTGATTTAGGGAAGAAAAAATCAAATTATTAGCTGATTTGTTTTAATACAGACAGTGCTGAATGCAAACCATTAGATCTGTCTTGTATTTATGTAGAGTAGTGAGTTGCTAGCCCAGACTTAGTCTTATCTACATCAAACAAAAATACCTTTGATAACACAGTTGGGGATTGATGTATGGTATTTGCAAATTGCTTAAAAATTTAAGGAAAGCACTTGAATGAGGTGTAGAAGATTTAAACTTTAACAGGTTCTGTACCATGGGGCCTAGTGGGCATATATTGACTGTAGCATTCTTAAAAAAAAAAATGAGCACATTCTTAACTGGACTGTCTGTAAACTGCTGAAATCATCTGATTACACATGGGCTGAGGGAGAAGTTTCAAGGGTGAGACTTCCCACTGACGACCACAGACCTTGGATCAGCCTGTTAGTAGATGAGGACATGCTGGGCTCTATGAGCTGGTGCTGCTGCCTTCCCCCAGCAGCAGTTGTGTAGCACAGCCTGTCCTCTCCAGCATGGAGAGTGCCCCTGCTAGTCCAAGGCAAGGCTGAAACACAGGGCAGCTTTAGTCCTAATGCATATGCTTCAAACCTGGGCTGAAAATAGCAATGCTTACCTCTTGTCCTCTTCTTTATGTGAGCTGCCGTTGCTAACCTAATCCCATTAACTTTAGTGTATTAAAGTAAATGTTTACTAGTGACTGTCTCTACAACCACAGGTGTAGTATCTCAGTGCTAACAAGTGTTTAACAATCAGTAGAAAAGTCTTTTGTTCTAAAGGGTTTTTTTGTTTTAGAGAAGCAACTTTTCTAAAAGAGAAATAGCTTCTTAAAACAAAATTTTTTAAAGGGATTTACAAACTCATAATGCAATTTTCTTCTCTCAAATACTATCATCTGCAAATTTGTCCTGCAAGATTCATTTCATTTATTCAGGTAAGGAAAATATGCTGTAGGAGAAACAGTAGTGTGTTCTAGTCTAACTAAGCATGTGGATTAATTTTATAATACAGCAATTAAAACCTGTTTTGAAAGTTCTAGAACAGCAAGTGATAGCAAAATTATGAAGTATTTGTTTACTCAGCAAGCACCTTACTCAAATACTCTGACAAATTCTTACAAACATGCTTCTGAAGTGATAACAGTTTCTCAGAGGAGTCTTGGCAAATTCCTAAATCTTTTGTCCAATGTACAATTCATGTCCCAGATGTATTTAAAAATCAAGGCAAGGCAGTGTTCAAAAGCATGCTTGACATGTCTAAGAACGTTATCAGACAACATTCACCACATTTTCCTCAATTTGCTCATATTTTGTTCATCTCACTATAATAAAAATGTAGATAAAAGTCTGTATCAAACTTCTTTGATATTACTGTTTTTTAATTTTTGAAGGGCTTAATTTACACTTAGTCTGTTTTTTACCTCTCTTCCTACCCGTTTAGGTGTTGATTTCGTCATTTGATGGAGCTGGTCCTTGTTTTGATGGCCAGTGCCTTTCAAGTATGGAAATAAGATGCCTTATAACCCCCTCTTATCCAATCCTACCAGGTGGGCTTCAGATTGCCCCCAGAGCAAGCTAGTAAGGGTCAGTTGTCCAAAGATTAACTGATTGTAAGCAAGAGTGGATGTTCCATTTCCCTGTGTACAGCAGCCAGCTCAGAAGTAGGGGAAGGTTAGTGTGACCCATCTGCAGTGACACTTCAGTGGCTTTGGTGTAAAGACTGAAGTGGAAATATGATAATCCACAATTGTTCTTGTCTGAAAAGCAGTTTTTAAACAGCTTTACATGGTTCTTCTGCAGTCACTAAGAGACATGCCGAAATCTCGGATAGTCATAAATATTGTCAGAGAAAACAGGAACTATCAGTAACATGAAGCATTGTGCCATCTGAAGAAAATGTTCCATTTTTTCAAGGCCAGCAACTTTGTTACTGAAAGAAATCATCTATACAAAAAGCCAAAATCCCTATATAGTGAAGTAAACCAAATAGCAGCACAGCAAATGTGGTATCTTCGTTGTTAGCTGGCCTTCAGCTAGATAATTTATCAGAGTAAATAGTTCTGTGGTTATCAAAATAGCTGAAGGTTAAGATAATTCAAAGAAATCAGAAAATAAAGGAAAAAATCCAGAAGCCAAACCTGCAGCCTTGTGTGTATGTAGTGAAGTACCTAATATGTACAATGTGTAATGTCATTAAAAAATTGTCCATAGTTACATGGCTATGTTTACAGTACTTACACAGTGAATTCCTCTATCTGTTGGTAGATTGTATCAGTATGAGTTAGCTGTGAGTTCTTGCTCTAAGGCAGGTTGTCACCCATACACTGTGTATATACAATTTTTCCACTAAAGTGGCGTGAACAGGATAGAATGCAAACCAGTTACCATCCTGAGATAAGCTGCCTGGAGATAGAACTTACCTCTCGAGTAGCATGTGTTCAGGCAACATGAGAACCTGCTTTTATATGGTCCTGAATACCCTGAAGCTTACCATTCTCAGCCCCTTGCACTGGCTTCTGCAGTTGTTCCCACTCATTTTTACAACTCATCTGTAATGTCTGTTTCTTGAAACCAGCTGTATTTCAGTTACACCCACAGGAGGAGATATTTTAAACCATCTGAATGCGTGAGCCTATATAGGAAAGCTCAGCTACTTTATTTTCTAGCCTGGGGCTGACCATGGATGGTATCGACACCGCCTAACAATAAATGGTTGTTTAGTCTGATTTGCAGCCAGTTTTTTACTGTCCCTGTTCAGAGGATATAATGCCTGAGAACAATACAGCATAAAGGAGTTTGCTGCTAGGAGACATCCAGGCGAGGCTGGGATAAATCACTACCCAGCTGGGACAGCACTCAGTTAAATGCATCCCTTGTAGAAAGAGGTAAGTAGACTCTTAAGAGCCATCTTAAGAGGAATTCCAAATCTTGATTAAATCTTTTGGTATAAGGACTTTCTGACTGAAGGAAGTTTGGTGCTAATGCCCCAAGATGTAACTAGGGGTGTTAGGTTGTGGAGGCCATAAGGACTTCCAGGGAGAATCTGTTTCAGTGTTGAGTCTGGTCTTTTAATACTGCTCTTGAATCACCTGCAAGAGCTTGGTAGAGTCTTTAGAGAATAATTATGGTGACTGTTTGATAGCATGGGCTGTGAACATGTTTAAAAAGCCAGTTGAAAGCTTAGATTCCAGGAGGACAGTTCTGGAGTTTTTTACTGGTCTCTGTCTGAAGTGGAAGAGGTCCCCTTTATTCTTTCCTAGTAGCACCTGAAATTTTTAAGATTGCCATTCTAGTCCAGGGTAGCTCACAAGTCCTGTCTGCTGCAAAATTACTGTCAGTGTAGTCAAAGCCATGCTACCAACTGGTAAGAGCTGCTGTGGACCAGAAGTGCATCAACATGAATCTGAAAACTTCTTTAA
>NW_008592867.1:0-24070 GCF_000691845.1 Merops nubicus | reverse complement strand
TCCCTCAAAAAAAATCACACTTTCAGCAGAATCTGACAGGGGCTGGATCCAGGCTGCTCCAGGTGTCAACATCCTGGGATTAAAATGGAGATAGAAAAATATATATGCTACTGCTGAGGCAGAATGAGGAAGATAAAGCATTTCTGGGTTTAGTGGTTCTTCTGAAACAATAGTGCCGGGTCTTTTTTTCAACTGACATGTTGATCAAACTTTATACTTTTGTGAAAAAGAAATAACTGAGAAAGCCAGAAATTCTTTCCAGATGTACCTTTGACAAAGAAATATTTGGCTGCTCCCAACGGCGTAGATTGAAGGGATAAAAATACACACCTTTTTGCAGTTGTAAATCTCAATTATATTCTGCAACGTTGCCATCCTCCTTTAACTTGCCTAACCCCTTTGGTGCACAGATTTTAGGGCAGCCTTTCCTTTGCTTCTGGAAAACAGTTTTGCATCTATTCCTACCCTCCTTCCCCGACGAGAACAGATTGCCGCCCGGGCTGTGCTAAGCCCTGGAGCAGCGCCGTGCCCTCAGTCTCGGGGAGGGGGCTGAGGCTCAGGGCTGCCCAGCGGGAAAATCACGTGGCTTGCAGGAACCCACGCCCGGTTTCGCTTTCAGTGAGGCCGTTAGCACGATTACGTCAACGGACCGAGTCTGGCAATCGTTAAATAATGACAGGAAAAAAACAAGGAGATTCATGTTTCAGCTGCCACCAAAGGGATATAATTGCAGAGTACTGGGGGAAAGTTACAGCTGGGAAGGAAAGTCGCAGCCTGAAGTACAAGTATATATGTTACTCAGTGAATGCAATGCATGGATTACTTGTAAAGAGCACACACTGAATAGTGTTAAATCTTACACAAATTCCCCTCAGCTCTTGCCTTGGTTGTGAAGATCATTTTCTGTGCCAGTAGAAAATAAAATTAATACCAAAACCTCTGATCAGGCTAGCAGCTTTTTAGAGCACAAATATTTGCCAGCGTTTCAAGGGCCTATGCAGCAGCTACAGTCTAAATACATTAATGAGCTAAAAAGGAAGTTGTATATAAATCCAAGACTCCCTGATGAGTTCGTAATCCTGTAAGAATAAAGCAAGGCCATCACTCATCCTGCTTTGTGCTGAAATGTCCATGCTGCTCCAGGCTGGCTAGCAAAGGAGCACTTGTTTGTGGGTGTCATATTTCAAAAAAAAATTTAAATAAACACCCTAAACTACATACACCTCTGAACCTTTATCTTTTGTTTGTATAATGGTCTGTAAATCTCAGTACAGCCTCGTACGTTACAAACACCACCATGTTCACAGGAAAGGCACGAATGCAGTTTAAACCCAATCCTTTGAAAAGCACTTTTGCACCCTCCTTTCTCACACTCTCCCTAGCACAGTGGACGAGGCCTTTGTACTTGTGCTGGCCCAATTCATTTGTCTGCATCCGTGATTTGATGACATCCAAGGGAGTAGCTAATCCCCAGGCCAGGACTCCAGCAAAACCACCAGAAAGCAGCACAGTGAGGAAACCTGCAGGAAAGAGTGAAGCAAGGAGCAGTTAATGTGGGCGTTGCACTCATGGCTACAAGCAGCTCAGATTTGTCAGCTAACTTCCTTAACTTTCATGTTTTTAGCCGTTATTCTGTCCAGCACTTGCAGTTGTGTTTCCAGTGATATCACACAAGCCGTGTGACCTCTTAATTTCACAGCACACTCAGATTTTGAGTACATGATACTTGCTCATGCAGAGGCAGCATCTATTTTAACACCACACAAACTAAAGGTGATGCAGCTCGGGAGTACTCACACCCTCTTCAGCTGGGGACTACTTATTCTTATAATTCTCAGGAAGATGCCCTTTGCTGAGTGTCACCTATTCGATCTATTCTCAAAGTGAAGATTTGGGAGCCAAATCGCAAGCAGGAAACTTCAGTGTCTTTACATTCTGTACCTAGAATTTATTTTCCAGCTCTGGAATGACTGATCTGTGCTTCATGATGGCTCCTGGGAGGTTTCTCCATGTTTCATTTCTAGTTACATGTCCTATTTCTGCATTAAGAGGATTTCATACCCACATACCAGGCACCAGAGCATGCCGTAAACACCCCTTCTGCAAGGAGAGGTGTAGCTGCTGAGGAACAAGGTCATGCTAATGCAGCCCTTGCACACAGGCTGGGGGCACCCATGTCAGGAGGTCACAAATGGCCCTGTGGCACCAGGAAGCAAACACAGCATCCCCATACAAGGACTGGATCTGGGTGAGGTTTTATAAGTACTGAGTGATGTTTGCTGAGAGCCTGATTTCCTTCTTAGTGTGGTACTAAATAAGCTGAGTTTTGGAGGTAATAACCAGTGCTTTCCAATACCTACCTGGTTCATTTGTGCCAGCTGGTGTGAGCCCGTCACACAGAGCAGAATAGGTGAGGAAATATATTGCAGTAGAAGAGCAATCCCTGCAGAGTAATGCAGAGCAGCCTTTGTAGAGACCCCCAAAACCTTCCTCCTTGGCAATCACCTTCAGGCAATGCAGAGACCCTCGGTACTTTGGCTTGGGAACAGGCTGGGGAGAGGCAATGGAAGGATGTGGATTCCTCTGAGTCTGCATGCGAACCTTAGCCACTTCACTAGGGGTCATGAACACAACCTGCAACATCAGAGGATGGTATTTTAATCTTCATATTTAAATGGTGTTTTGATCCCTCTCCTGCATAATTCCTTGTCTCCCACCTTTTCAGGCAATAAGACTACCTGAAGACAGCAAGTTCCAGCCTCCTCCCCTCTGTCTGTGCTAAATCCCACCCAGCAGCAGGACATGCATGTAAGCTGCACTGTGCAGAGTGGGAGGTGAGGCAGAAATCAACAGAGGATATTAAACAACCTGTAACGACTTATTAAACCAGATGGGCATGGAAAGGGGATGTCCTCAGCTATAGGGCAGCACACATCAGAGCTCTTGTATACATCAGCGTTTGGAACCAAGGCTATAAAGCCTTTAAAAAAACTTAACCTGTGTTAAGCAGAGTCATTGCCTGCTAGGAAACACCTAGAAACCCAGCCATCTGGACTGCTCTGTAAGAGGATTGCCTGTGAGCAGACGTGCGTTTCTGCCCAGCATGCCACCTGGGAGAGCTCTGCTGCTCAACAGAAATCCATCTGCTTATGGGAAACGGCTCCTGGATTCAGCCTCACCTCCCTGTCCTGGCATCATGCTCCTGCCAGCCAGCATGGCTTCTCGGTGGTGCCCTGCCGGGCTTTAGGCCCTGAGGAAACGCTGTGCCGTGCCCGTTCCTACGGCAGCACTGCGCCAGGCCTGCGGTGGGAGCTCCAGCCTGCGCAGCGGCTCACTCGCTTCGTCTTTCTTACACCAACATACCACCAAAGCCACTGGGAAAGTTTGTTGCCCGGGTTGTTTTTCTTCCTCTTCCTGCACTTGCTGCCAGGGTCATTCTTAACAGCATGTTCTGAAGTGTTTTGGAGCTCTAAAGCACCACTGGCAGGAGCTGCCTGGCAGAGTTCAGCCAGGCTGCGGAGCCGGCGGGGGCAGAGCATGACCCTCTCCTCTGAACACAGTCCCACTGGGCTTGTCGCAGCCTCCCAGGCAGCGAACGTGCCCTGCTTTTCCAGCCTCCTGTGAACAAGAGCCCTTGCTGTGCTTCCCCTCCCAGCTGTTTACCTACCCGGGCAGCACCGGCAGCACCGCCGGCAAGAGCAACATCCAGCTCGGACGGCTTCGCATCTGCGGCCCCGTATCGCAGCCTGCAGATGCCACAGAGGAAGTTTCTGTATGTGCCAAAGGAAACAGAAGAAATCACTGATACTGTGAGGACCGAGGCAGACATACCTTTGTAAAATCCCCAAACCTAGTCGGAAAGAGAGGAAAAAGAACGTGTTAAGGAGGGAACAGCATGGGAAAACATCTGCCCAAAAATACTGGCTACATATTGCTGAGCCAAAAATTTACTCCTGTCTTACAACATATCAGCATATCAGCAAAGCTAAATTTCATCCGGACCATTCTCTGCACAAATGGTTGTATGTAACTGCTGCCCATCCTCCCCAAACCAACAGAGGCAGCTCTGCTTCTCTGAAACAAGGCATCTGTAACCAGTATCAACAATTCTGATGAGAAGTACCTACTTTTTCTGTCTTATATGTTTCCTGAATGCAGTGCCAAATGCCATTGTAATGCCTCTCGGTCTGAATTCTCACCTAGGAATACAGGAGCAACTTTAAAATGCAGATATCAGATTAAAAAAAAAAAATCAACAAGTGCCATAGCAAACTAGATGATTAGCCAGAAAACAGCATCATCAATTTCCTTTTTCTCCTTTAAAAAAAAAGTTTAAAACAACACAATCAAATAAAGTGAAGTATGTCACTACAACAAAATGAAAGCAATGTCAGGGGACTAGTTTTCTAAAAAGGAGGGGCAAAGCAAAAAGGCCTGTCTATTTTCAGTCTGTAGTCAAGAAATAAAGCTCCAACAGGTACCTTCACTGTGTCCAGCGGATAACCCACTGCTGTGCTTAGACCACCTGAAACAGAGAATGCATTGGAGATAGTTAACAGCACACATCACATTATTAAGGTCTTGTTAAGAACGACCTTGTCAGCAAACACAGACCATTTTCCCCTATTGCAGGAAGGTATTGAGGGAATGGCAGAGAAACACAGCTTCAGAGCCCTGCCATGCTTGGCATCTTGAGCTCCAGAGACAATATTTGAGCCAAGAGCAAATGCACAGATATCTCTGCATGACAAAGGTGCATTTGCAGGAGGAATCGAAGGGCCACAGGAAACTCATCCAGAGGAGTAATGCCATGGTACAAGCTGGGAATGGGGACAACGCAGAAAGCACTGCTGCAGGAAAGTTGAAGGGATGTGTGATATTGGACTGTTTCTTTTCCCCCTCTCATCTTAGGCAGTAAAGCATCTTTGGAGTATGACCAGGCACGCCTGTGTGAGATGTGGAGCATCCCTACTCACACAAGAGGGTCTTGAAGCAATTTCTAGTTCTTCATGCTTGACTTGGAGATATTAAGGAATAAAAGTCACAAGGACATCTATAAAAGAGAGGTGGTCCTCATGCACTACAAGTTCTCAGCAATTTGTCTTAAAGCCAGGAGAGGTATTCCTTCTGCCTCCATGCCAGGGATTGGACACGTGCTGCCTGAAGCTTACAGAGCACATCTAGAGCCCTGGATGAGGAGTTCAATGGGCACTGGTCTCTATGGCCAGAGTAGGACTGAGTGCATCTCCTGCACACAGTGACCACTGCTAGGAAAGCAGAGCAAGGAGCAAGAGCCGAGGTCGCGTGGAGCACTTTCAGGCCCGGGGGCTCTGCTCTGCTCTGCTCGGCTGTGCTCTGCTCCGCAGGGGCACCGCCCGCCCCGCGCCGCTCGGGCTCAGCAGGATTACGGCTCAGCCAGGGATTAGCGGGGGGCACCCCGCCTGACCACAGCACCCCACCCGCGGCACTGGCCGCACGGCTAGCGGGGGACAGAGGGAGCAATCCTCTCTCAACACCCAGGCACGTTCTGAGACCTTAAAATAGCCACAGGAGCTGGAAACGCACCACTCCTACGAGACAAATTTTCTGCCTTAATGGTAGGTAAGAAGAGCAAAAGAACTCCAGCATGGACTTCTCCTGCTCACAGTAACAACCAGCTCACCCGGCATCCCTGCCCTTACCTCGCTGCGGTTAGCACTGATCTGAATGCATCTGTGGGCAGATACCACAGCTAACTTCATCCCAGTACATCAACTGTCAGGTCATCTGAGAGGAAATCAAGCCAGGGGGATGACAGGGCTGTAACCATGTAAGTTATTTAGGCAGAGATCAGGTTCATCAAAGTGCTGGACGAGCCCTTCAGGGAGGGAGGCAGTCACAGATACAGTGCACATCTGGTGGCTCACAGGTTGGAAACTGCCTCTCATTGAGCCCTTCTTTAAAAAAATTACAAACAATATACTTAATGTATTAGTTGCTGTGGGCATTTCACTAGACATTCACTTGTGATTACATGGCTGCTTGGAAGCTCTGGAAAGCTCTGCTACATATTGGAAACAAGCAGCAGCTGCTGGTGTGAGTCACCAGGAGACAATCCCAAGGTGCATTACTCAGAAGAAAACAACCAACAGCGTCTCGCTTGCAGAAAAGTGAGGTTTGTTCTGCAAAAACCTCTATCAAAATATGCCACCAGATAAATAGCAATGAAGATGAAAAATGGTCCAAGAAGCCAACTTCTGTATTTCAAAGCCAAAATGAGATCAGGCTGGAAGAGAGACAGTGATGGCAGAATACACAGGCAGCGTAATACAGCTCAGAGGAGCAACACCTCTGGTCTGGGCAGAGCGTGACAATGCACAAAGTCACCCAGGGTCACCTGCACTGTCCCCAATTCCCAGCCAGAGGGAATTTGCAGATTGGAAACACAGACCCCACCAGACAGGGAAGAGCAGCACATAAGCCAATGTCAGTGTGACTGTGCTGACTCAGAGGTCACAGAAGGGACAATTTGGCACTGCATCTTTTTCAGACTTCCTGAACCTTAAAAGCAGTGGATGCAGACTGACTTGACACTGGTGATTGAGGGGGCCTGTGTGGCTTGCTCAACTAAGCTCTGGCTTGCTCCATCAGCTCAGAAGGGAGGAAGGAGCATGCATGTCAGGTACCAAGGCTGATTTGGGTCACTGTTCAACAAGAATTGTCCTCTCTTCTGGAGAAATTGCACTATTCACACCTTAAAATGCAAAGACAGCAGCAACATAGACAAAATAAAGCAGGTTTCCCTCAAAACAGCCTATTTCCCATTGCTTCTCAGTCCTAAGGGCTCCCACTCAGGTTGGGTCTAGCAGGAACCAAACATCTTTGCTTGAGAGGTAAATTTTCCACTGCTCCCACCTCAAATCTTTGAACCACAGCCTGCCATGAACTGAGCTCCTTAAGAGCCAAAGCACTCAAGGCAGTTAAGTTGTCAGAGCTGAGGAGCTCAGTGAAGTCCATCAAAGGCTGAGGAAGAAGTGCTCTTCACAATGTCACGCCATATAAATAGCCTGGGACAAAGATAGCATGACCCACACACGCCCCCTTTGCACAGCAGAATCGAACAAGGCCGGCCATGTATAGCATGCATATATGGAGAGAGAGCCTGTGGGACTCCCTCCGTGCAACAATGCACTGGGCCAAAAACAAATGCCAAAACCAGGCTGGGTTGTAGTTAGCCATTTTTGGTGCCTCCTTTATCTGAGATACTCTCGGGTATTGCGCAGAGACTGCGGCATCCCCTGCACACACACACGGGGCAGGGAGACAAAACTGGATTACTCACAGTGTCTTCACGAGTCGGGCCACTTCGACCAGGCAATTCAATTAAGGAGGGACCCTGGCAGGATGGCCACTGCAGTGATGACCAGCAGAGAGCAAGCAGCAGCCTTATGGAGCCCATCAGGCTGCAACAGCTCCGAGCTGTTGGCAAACCCCTGGCTGAGAGACCCAGGGAGAAGCTGGGATCATGGCCCATGCACTGGATGGGCAGACAGCGACTTCCAAAGTCCTTCACTTTGTGAGGAGCTGGGAACAGAAGTAGTGCCTCATACCCTAAACATGTTAAACTCCATCCAGTAGCAGTGGCCAGCAGGAGCTGCTTTAGCCATAAGGAGATGACATGTTCCCTTCATAGGTGGACTACTTTATCTGACCTTGGACCACATGCGACTGCTGTGTAGCCTTGAAATAAGACATGGAGAAGCCTGGGGATGCTGCAGACCTTGCTGCTCTACCACTGCTGGGAGAAACTCAGCCTCCCCTTCCTAAATATTTAAGCCTGGCATAAGAGTTGTCTAGTTGTCAATATTCCTAATCATCAATACCTATCCCCTGCCATGGCCCAGGCTGCTGCCATAGCAGGGCTAGAAAACACACGTGGGATCATAGGAAAATTCAAGTTGGAAGGAACCTCAGGAGGTCTCTCATCCAACCTCCTACTCAGCTTTATTGGCCAGGAAGTTCATCCTTACAGATCAGCTGTTTTGAGGATATCCAGCCCCATTTGGTGGTTATTGAAAGTTTCCACCATCATTAAGTATGTTTCTCTCATCTTCATTCCATCTTGAGTCACAGCAGGTCACTGTGTCCTGGGCTGAAGATGCTGAGCTTGTCCCATGGCCACAGAAGCAACAGCTCAGAGGAGATGCACAGTATTGTGCAGGCTGAAGCATTACATGGGATTCCAAAATACAGCATCTCTACTGGTTTTTAGAGGTGTATAAGCCATGCTTTCTCCAAAACACTAAGAAAATAGATAAAGGTACCAAGAATGTAATTTACTAGGCAAAAACTCTGTTATTATGTCTGCTGCCTCTTGAGTTGTGTGATGCACTCCAGCTGGGTTTGCAGCCTCCTTGGGAATGCGAAAACTGCTTCAGGTCTAATGAACACAAGCCATGAAACAAGCTCAGCACCAGAAACCTCCCAGTCCTCACAGGAAATCTGCCCCACCCCTGGAAGCTGTCCCATCTCAGGGTCAGGACTATGGCTTTGAAGCCCTGCCCAGGTACCTAAGCAAGGTTAGCTACGTGCAAGCTCCCAGCAGAGAACAGCATGCCAGAAAACACCCCAGTCTGCTGGTGAAAAGTGCATTACCCTCTTAGAAAATCCCCAAGCTGGACACAGATGAAGAATGGAAAATCTTGTTCTCTGACACCCTGAGGTCAGCAAAAGGCACTAAAACAAGCAAAGACATTTCTGATCCCAGCTGGAGCTCCTAAGGCTGCACCCTCCCCAGCTGAGCCCATTCCCAGGGCACCCATGGGAGATGCTTGCTGCACAGCCAGGCCACACATGATGCTAGTGCCCAGGCAGGGAGGCTTCACACAAACCACAGCTTCACACAGGAGCAGGGGCAGCATGCCAAGGTGAATGGCCACTTGGAAACTGTGTTTTCCAATATTCACATTCCTTTGCAAAAGTTTATCTTTAAACAACCACAACTGTGCCAACAAAAGCAAAGGAGTCCAAGCAGTGAGCACAACTGTCACTGCCCTGCTGAGCTGAACCAGATCGTTAACACGATGTCTCAGAGGAGGTTTGGTGAATCCTTCTGGGGTGGATGTCCCATTGCCAGCCTCAGCACAGGGCTACCATCTTAAAGTCAGCAAGGAAAGAGGAGGAGAAAGGCAAGTTGTCATGGAGGGGGTGGTTATAACCTCCTCTCCCATGAAGGGTCCTTCCCTAGCAGGGTGCCCCAGCACTATGAGGAAGGCCAAGAGTCCAAGCAGCAGGCACTTCCAGGACTGGATGCTGCTGAGACACCAGACTTTGCCCCACTTGAATATTTTGGGTAATGAGCAATAAGGGGCTGCAGGGTAAAACTCATTCTGGTCCTTCCCAGAAAATTCACACCTGCACCAAGACCGCAGGCTGCTTCTGGTTAGGGAAATTGCCAAATTTCAGCAAATCATCTCAAAGAGACCTGACACACAGGCTTGGGCTAGGAGTCTCAGCCATTTAGCAGGTTTACCTGGCCTTTGTGGCAGCTGCACAAGGTTCTTGTCTTAGTATTAGATATTCCACTAAATCTAACAAGGTTTCAGAAAATAAATGAGACCTTGCTACAGTTTGTTCTTTAAAACAAAGCGGTGTTTGAGGAGTACATGGTCTGAAAATGTCTAGAATGAAATCACACTTTTCCCCTCTTACTTTTTTCATATGTGGCTAACCTACTTTCTCCCAGATCAAAGCTTGCTACATAGCATGCCGGCACTGAAATTACCATCACAGCTGCAAACACTGCTTAACTTAAGATAAAGGTCATTCATTCAGATCTTCACTGCAAAATCCATGCCTCTGCTCCTCTCACCTCAAAACTGCAACCTCAGTCCCCCAGAGCCACGACCCCTGTAGCCTGCCGGGGCCCCCAGGCAGCAGACACGTGAGGTTTTGCTGTCTGGGCGTCACTTGTCAGGTCATATCTGCACACAACATATTCCACTTTGTCTCTTCCTATCAGAGTTTTGCCCGGTCCCACTGGAATTACACTGGAGGAGACTCCAGGGCAACGACCTCAGCTGACCAAACTGCAGCACTGCCTGTCCAGTAGTTCTGTGAGCCTCTGATGACATTTTCTACTTGATAAAGAAGAATGCCCTTCCAACAAGCATCTCCTGTCAAAAAAAACTCTCAGCATTACCACTGAGACCTGCCCACTAGCTGAACAAGAAGGAAACACAGCGAGTTGCTGTTATCAACAAGCAGTACTTTATGTATTTACCTCCGATGGCCCCGGCAACGAACTCCATCCAGACTGAGTCAGCTCTTGACTGCCCTGATTAAGTGTTAGGGAGGTAGGAGAAGGGAGGGTATCGGTTCCGTCTTCCCAGAGCCCTGCGGGTCCTTTGGAGACAGTGTGATCTGCAACATGAGCCACCCTCCTACGGTCTCCTCTTGTCCCTGGGGACTGGGAGCCTTGTGGATACTTGATGAATTTGTACACTGTCGGCAGCGACGGGAAGCCTGGAGCTGTTCCAGGAACACAGTGAATAAGTAATCCTGTGAAGCCCTGCAGCGCCGTGCCAGAGCTGCTGTTCCCAGTGCCTTTCTGCCTGGAAGACCGCAAGGGGTGCTGCTTGGCAGGGTAATGCTGGCTGGGCAGGGGCCATTCCCCAGTGTACTTATTAACCCCAGAAGGCAGCGCTGCACACTTGTTTGCCGGAGGACACTCTTGCCTTGAGCCATGGTGGCTGTGTATGAGATGCTTCCTCCCTCCATCCAACCCCACCCTTCCTCATTCTGATGGAGAAGACACCCTTCTCAAGGAAAATTCCTTGTGCCCTTCCCAAGGGATTTTCCTTGGCTTTCCTAACCCACACAGCTGACTCTAAACTTCTACCTAGATGCCCCTGGATTCTTATCTGCTTATTGTCTATACACATGGTGAAGCCCAGAAATTAATTCAACCATTTACAAAGCATTTCCTTCCCTTTCAGACCAAAAGGTCAGTCTCCCAGCCCCCTTTCCAGTGTCAGCTCCTTGCCAAACTCAGGGGCAAAGTAGGAATCACAATTGCTGCTGCCGATACTCCAGTGCTTTGCCCTGTAGGGGAGGTGGGAGGTGGATTTTGCTGGGAGACTGATCCAGCACCTCATTTTTTCTTCCTAATCTACACCCACCACAGGGTGGTGAACTCAACAGGGGAAAGAAAAGCACAGAGAGAGAGATCTGCTGTTCAAGAGGAATCCAGACCTCAAGAAAATGCCATATTGCCTATTTTTGCACAACAGCCCCATGCCAGAGGGCTGCCACATCTGCATGGGAGATGTTAAGTTTTGCCCAGAGTGAACTGGAAACTAAAGTCCTGATGCACTGAAGGGCTTGCCAAGCTGTGACCTGAATTGTACTCCTTTTGAAGAGGTTTCCCCAGGTCAGAGCCAAGGCACACTGGCAGCAAAGGGAAAAGAGAATTTCACGGCTACTGCCTCCTGGGTCACCTTCAGAGGAGCTGAGGACTTTAGTCATTAGCACTGTGTCCTACAAATTCACAAGAACCTATTTCTTGCTGAATGAGCTGATGTGTCAGCAACATATAGCACAGCTCAGTGTGGGGGGCTCAGATTTTCTGGGAACAGAAAATGAAAGGATTTTTAGCAACTTGCTTCCCATAATTTCTTACATATCCTTCCCTGAACACTTTCTGCATTGGAGACAACAGTTTATTCCACTATAACATCATGCAAGAGCAGCAAAAACTTAAACCCAGAAGTAAAATATTATCTAGAGACATATCAATGTAGCTGCTAAAACACACTGGGTTATTCAGTAGCCTTTCCTTGTTATAGCTGGTGGCCATCCAGGCGCTATTAACGGTTCATTAACAGTCCATATGTGCCAAGTGCAGGGAAGGGTGCTGTGTCCACTCTCCTCCAGCAGCAGAACCGGGTGCCAGTGACACATGGAGAGAAGGGCACAGTCCCCTGGACAGGGGCAGCCTGGGAGCCTACAGCCTTCTGGTTCCTGCAGGGATGGGGCAACCTGTCGAGCTGCTCCCGCCCACGCTGCAGCAGCCATCACTGCCTCCAGGACCCCTCTCAGACACCACTTCAATATTGCTTTTCTGTGAGCTGCTTCCAGACAAAGTGAAGAAATTCATTATATTCCCAACATGAAAGTGTCACCATACATTGCCTGCCACCACACTGCTGGGGGTGTCATGTGGGAAAGGTGATTTTTCTGTGTATCACAACAATTGGTGCAATACCAGCGAGCAAACAGAGACTGGCTGGCATATCACACTGGATGACTAAAGTGTCAGGGCTAATAAGTCTTTTCCAAGAAGTGTCACAAGACCAAGCAAAATTTCTAACTTCTTTAGCTGAGTTGAACAGCTCCAAGGGAATCTTCCTTATGGAACCTGTAGTTGTGTCTGTGTCCCCCCCCCAAAAAAAAAAAAAATCATGACCAATTCAAAAAACTTTATTTTGCAGTAGAAAATTAATCCTTTAAAAAATTATTTTAACCTTTCATTCACACCACTGTTTCTATCAAAATGTTAGCTTGCTTTATATAGCACAAAGCTGACCCTGGATTCAAGCATTTTGATAACCTTCTGATAGTGGATTCAGTCACTTTGTTGAGATATACCAGGAGAAATCATGTTTTCCACTTGACTGGAATTGCTCTGCAAACACAGGTCATTCAGAAGGTGTCCATCTGACAGGAGCAGCCCTCAATTTGGGAGCCTGAGATGTTTTACCTTGTCCCATGAAGGGGTAGCTAGGGCAGCCTGCTCTGGAGGAACGCACACACAGCTACTTCAGGGACATTTGCCTCAAGGGAGGTTTAGCAGGGTAACACAAGCCCCAAGCAAAAACAGTTGCTGCTAATACAGTCTCCAGCTCTTTGCTCCTGGTGCTTGGCCAGGACTTAGAGGCAAGTACCATCTGCTGCCTTCCTCGTCAGTTCTATGTGACCTACTCAGTCCAGCAAGGGCAGAGCCGTCTGGAGGAAAATCCTCACACATGTGTGGAAGTGTTTGCACATGAGCAAGTATGGAAGAAGTTGTAATTTGGTGTGAAGGAAAACCCATCTGAGAAATGAAATCTGTGTTACTGCAGATTCAGTCTCTCCTACCAGGAGTCCTCCTAGAGATGCAGAGTCCTTGAGGTCTCACTGTCCTTGCTCCTTGCTGAAGGAGCATCCTCCTTCATATCCTCTTCCCCAGGTTTCAGAGATACATCAACTTTCAGCTACCAGCCTCATTAGAAACACTTATCAGAATCCAACTGCAATGCCACAGGTCAACAGAGACAGCTCAAATATCCAGCCCAAAGAAATCTTGAATTACCAGGAATATCTTCTAAATCAAATGAGAGTTATTCCTGTCACCCTTTGACACAATGTCCAAGGACTGACAGATATCACTGCTAAATCCAGTTTGCAAGGAGATGCCATGGTCCACATTTAAGCATGGATGAGCAAAAGTGCCTGATCTCAACCCAGATGGTCTTCTCAAAGCATGCCCTAGGAATTGACACATTAAGCACATGCTTTGAGCCTCCACAATGGATAGTACTCCACTAGAAATAACTCACAAGTCCCTTCCTCCAGTAGGAAATTGAGAGATTTGTTCAAAATGGGTGAATCTCACAGAGGATTTTGAGAAAGCAGAGTGTGGAAAGAGCTGTCTGGTGAAAAGACAGATGTGATGATATGGAGCAATCCGCATGAAATTGTGAAACTAAGTGATAGAAAAGCAAGGAAGGCCTTTATTTTGCACAGTGCCTGGTGGACTTGCTTCACAGGAGGCAGCTGTCTGCCCACCCAGGAAAGGAGAACTGTTCCATGGTTAAAGCAGTGGCGGAGTGAGAGGCTTGATACAACTGTATGGAACAAAAGGAAAGGTGGAAAGGGGGACTTTAGGTAGGTAATCAGTGTTAAATAAAATCTTTTAGGTGAAGCAAAAAAAACAGAGGCATCCCTTTACCCCTCCCCTTCCACTACTCACTCCCAGGAGATTAACAACTCCACCTGTCCTGCAGAGCAAGACAAGGCTGTCCTCGTTTCTGCAACCTGCTAGCTCATCTCACCAGATGTGTTGAGATGTTCTTGCCTCATTTTCTGCCATAATATGCTGCATTTTCTATTCCGCCCGTGTTATGCAACATCACACTCACATGCATATCCATTAATTCCCTTCCAATTTATTTTGGAAAAATCCATGACTAAAGAGACTGTTCAAAGAGCGCTACCCTGCTACGTCCTCGGGCTGTTTGCACACTGCAGAGCAGGAAAAAGTGACACCAGCAATGCTGGGCTGGCAAAGCCTGGCACTTGGCTTGGGTGGTGGTGGGTGGAAAGGGGGTGGAACCTCCTGGCTCCAACTGTGTTATGGATTTTCCAATCAAAGTGTCTCGTCCTTTAGCTCAGGTACTCATGAAAAACTAATTATTTCAAGAACTCAAAGACTCACAGCAGTTTTTTTTTTCACAGCAAAACAAACAAAGTCAGTAAGGAAACAATTATGGGCATTGGCAGCTGTGTTACTTTCAGCCAGGTATAAGCTATCAGTGGTTTCACCTCTGGAAAGATGATAAAAGGTTGTAATGTTTCTACACACATTTCCAAGGGAAGGGAAAAGAATATGTTTCCAAGAGGACTGAAGATGATTGTAGTAATTTGAGAAGTAACACATTTTCTGGCTTTGAGCAAGTCACTCCATCTCCCCATACCTAATCTCATCAGCACAGCCAGCGTGCTTATGTCTACTGCCATGAAGTCACTGCAGGGATACAGGCACTTCTCAGAGAACCATAAGTCTCTGTTCAGGAGTAAATCATGAGAAAAGGTGGAAGTAGCAACACTGGCATACACCCTACACAAACACCACGTGTGACACAGGACAGTGCACCACTGCAGTCAACTCCAGGAAAGGATTTTATGCCAGCCAGCACTACTAGTACTTTGGAAGGACTCCTGGCTGTGACAGAAGGAGGGGATCTCAGGATTGTTATTGACTTCCCAATTGCTCTTTGAGCCTCTTTCCAAACTCTTGCACACTTTTTGCACTTCAATGAACAGAAGATGTAGTCAGTGACCTGGCAGCAGGCTTGAGAGCCAGGAGTGGAGGGAGTCACTCGCCTGCCCAGCCTCCTCTTTCCCACCAAGCAGTAATATAATCTTTATTTGTCATGATGATGTTAACGAACAACCCTTAACCTTCTCAGCAGGGGAAGTTCAGGCACTAAGCAGTTGCACACTTTTTGCACTTCAATGAACAGAAGATGTAGTCAGTGACCTGGCAGCAGGCTTGAGAGCCAGGAGTGGAGGGAGTCACTCGCCTGCCCAGCCTCCTCTTTCCCACCAAGCAGTAATATAATCTTTATTTGTCATGATGATGTTAACGAACAACCCTTAACCTTCTCAGCAGGGGAAGTTCAGGCACTAAGCAGTGAAATATTGAACCAGCAAAAAGCCACAAACCTATTGATGATGCTGTTCCACTAGCAGTGCTCTCTCCAGAGTCTATGCCTCTGTATCTTTTTCTCTAATATTCTCAAACCAAGTCTCCCTCAGATCTCTACTGTACACCAATGAAAAATATATGAGGTGCTATATCGTTTTGACTAGCTGACAGTTTTTCTTCCCTTTGGAAATACCTGTTTTGATGTGATTTAACAACCTCAGAGCTACTTGGAAATTTGGAAGAAAATCCCGCTGTAGAACTGTAAAGCATTATTATTTAGGACTTGGATATCAGCTGCTAAAATCACATGGGAAAGATTGTTATAAATATACTTAACTGGCAAACCTGGCACCAATGAGTTCAGAAAAGGGAACTTCTTCTCAATACCAGCATTATTATGAGCTTATGTTAAGAGGGGATATATACAAAAGAATTTATTTTTTTTTATCCTGTAGAAGTGGAAAACAAATGAAATTACACTGAATTAATGCATTCAAGCAAAACAAAAGCATCTTCCTTGGAAATTCTGCTACAAAGCAAGCTTAATGCCAAAGAATGCCCCTGTATTGCTGGGGGGCAAAGAGCTACTGATACACACACTAGCTTGATCAGTACTAATTCAGTGATCTCTGCCATAAACACGTTTAAAAGCAGTGTGCACTGTCCTAGTAGAAATATAGACCCTTTTCATCAGTAAGTGTTCAATTCTGCGGCTCCAACACCAGCCTGCCTTTTTCCATTGGCTTGAGCTACAGAAAAATTGAGGTCCAAGCCAGAAGTGTCCATTATTTTTTCAGGAGCACCCCCAGCATTAGCAAAGAATACTCAGACACCAGTACTAACGGTACTGGCCTCCGAGTATCACATGAAGTTCACAGGCTCACTTATCACTCCTGCCTTTCCCCTGGCGTTGGCTCGGGGGCCATATGAGCACCCATCCCACTGAGTACCTACAAAGTTCCTGAGGCACATTAGTCATTCTGCTAAGCTTTTTCTTTCAGATTCCAAGAAATGGGTGCTTTTCCTGTAAGACTAATGCAACAATGAACACATGCCACGTAACAGCTAGAAGCCCACATATGATCCAGCAGGAAGCTGCCTTGAATAGAGACCGAGTTATTAAAAATACATCTGTAGATAAACCTTAGTGGCATTGTTTCACAACATTTCCACTTCTTCCCCACCCCCCCCTATGTTCTCATTCATTACTGATTGGTTTGTCATACTGTGTTGTCTACACCGCTGAATAACCTGGCATTCAGATTCAGCTGGACACCCAGTCTCCCAGTCGTTGACTTTGCACATGGATACAAACTACATGAGAGGATTTCAAGTACATGGTGTTGAAAGTATATTTGTATAACTGTTGGCAGTGAACAAAACATTTGCCTCCCAGAAATGTTCCTGTGGCATAAAAACAAAGACAGGAGGCAGGCAGAAGAAGTTGTCCTCCCAGCTCGGCCTCCTGTTGCCCTAGAACAAATCAGATTTACCAGTTTCCTTATCTATGAAATAGGCATAAATGCACATTTTTACTTCACAGAAACAGCCTGAAGTTTAGGTTATATTGTCTGCAAATTCAGACTGGAAAAATTATATAAAGATTCCAGCTACTTAGTCTCTATCTTTTTCTGAATGATTTCCCAACAGTTTCTGCTTACTGTCACTAGTCACAAGTATATTTGTTGAGTGACTGCGTAATGTGCAAAAGGAGAGATGGGTAAAGCTCCTGGGATGATAGACAGTTACTAACTGAGGGAACTGGACTCCGTGTTCACCCTCTTATCTCAGCATGCCTTTTCTTAGTCTCTGGCATCTTAAAACTGTGCTGCTAAACAGCTTAACATTTGACTTCTGCTGAAGACTCGCTCTCTATATTGCCAACTACATGTGCATGCGAAGTATTCTGGTCTTCTCCAAGGAAGGCCAGCAGGAAAGAAACTGACTCCATCTGCAGCAAACACAAGAAGATATTGTCTTCATAATATTTCAGGTACTTCGAGCTCAGCTCATTCCCAAACTATACATTAAGAAATAGTTATCATGTCTTAGCTATCATAATACTAGTATAGGTCAGAAAATAAAGATGGGACCTATGAAAAGAGAAGACAAGACCAGCATGGGGGTGTGTTTGTGTAGGTCTGCCCTCTCTAGCCTACTTGCTGACTGCTTAAAAGAAACATAACCGAACTGACGTATCTTCCTCTTCTGTTAACAGAACTCAAAGTATATATGACCTTTGAAATTAAATATAATGCCAAAGAAAAGACTTTGGACTAACGCCTCTAGGCAGCTTTTTCTGATTTTTTGGTCTGTTTGCTTCTCATCTGCTTCCAGGGAAGCACCTGAGGGGTTGGGTATGGATTTGTATTTCAAGCAAAGCACAAGACAGCTGGCAATGAACAGGGTTGGATTCTTCCTCAACGTGATCATAAATACTGTTGACTGTTTTAAGTGCAAGTTACACTTCTTGCCTTCTCCAACAGACCAGCATGTTCAAATCCAGTAGCCCAAACTAAAATGCTCCTCTACATGCACAATATAACGTGGAGCAGAAGCTGAGACAAACAGCAGAAGGTGCATGTCAGAACTTGGCCACTTCTGCTTAAAATGGCAAGGGCCAGGATTCCCAGAAGATATATGTGCCCAGTCATAAAAATGTTTCCACTTTGCCAGGGTAAAGCATGGAAAGTTTGAACTACATCAGACTTTTCAGGGCACTTCACAATTTATAGCATACTAATAAACCACTCCCCTCCTTCAGCATCTCTGAGTCTCTGCCTTTCACAAGTTCAGCACCTCAGATAGTAGCTTAAGACAGTTGTTTGCCTGCCATGATTTCCCTTGGAAAAGAATGGGTCTTACGTCCTGGGATCCTGACCAGGACATTTTTGGGGGAATCACAAAGCCCCTGCCCATCTTCAGATCTATAAGCAAGGCAGCTGTTCAAGCAGCACTTGATTCTTCTATAAATGCATCAGTTAAATATCATGCTTTGAAACACCAATCTTATCAAGGGATTTTATCTGGCTGAGAAGTTTCAATATTTGATATACAGTACCTTTGAAGTCAGTGGGGTAATAATGTCAGAGAATACCCCAAAGCCACCCAAGGTCATAAAGTTAATGGATAATAAAGGCCTCCAGTCCCCTATGAATAATGCCTTAGCTGCTGTCTTCAAAGGCATCTGCAACCCAAGCATCTGGATTACCCAAATGACCTGACTCAATAACATAAAATCAAGCAAGGCAATGAATACAACAGTGTTTAGGAACATAAAGAAAATGGACTTGAATCCACACAAAGGTACTCAGTGAATTCACCTGGAGAAGACTTTCAGACAGCAGGTGTTTCCACAGAAGAGCTCAGCTTCTAAGTAGTTGTGGTTTTGGTTTATTTTTTTGGTGGTTTGTTTGGTTGGTTTTTTTTTTTTTTTGGGGGGGGGGGGTTGTTTGTGTTTTTTTAATACATAATTAACATTGTGTACCAATATTCCTCCCACTTCACTATTTGGATTTATTTGTTTCTGCTTTAGGTGGTCAGACATTCAGTGAAGCACTAGTTGTGCTGGACTGCAGTCTCTGGAAAGTGCAAGGTTCTCCTTGCAAGCATTCACTAGTGTAAATGCAATGCTCATATGGCTGCATGCACATGGTCTAAATGCCACCTCTGTTCACACCATAAACAGGGGACAGAGAGAGGTGCTGCCGCAGTCTCTGAATCTTTGAAAAGTGATTCAGGGAGCCCAAATAGGTGCTAGGAAGCAGAAGCTCAAAATCCAGCGCCAGCTCAAAATAAAAAGAGAAAACGATGCATTTTTCTGGGTAACATGATGAGCACTGAAGTTGTGATGATGCAGCAGTGCATTACCTCAGAATGAGGAAGAGACTGAGGCCAGAAGGCTACTTGAAAGGAAATGCTCCTGCCAAGTAGTCCCAGACCTGGCCAAGCCCCGGTGACAGTACGAGGAGCAGAGGAGAGACCTCCCTATCATCACTCTCCACGTTCTCGTGCAACAAATCTACTGGGACATAACCAATTGTTAATGTCAAATTCACAAGCAAAGAGATTTTGAAACACCCGAGTCTGTGACATGTATTTTATTGCACGCTATTGCCACCAGAATTTCTACAAGCTTATCACAATTCCACACTTCTGTTCCTTTCCTACTTCAACTTTTGCCCTTTCTCTTCAGATTTCATTTACCTGCAGTGTTAACTCTGCCCTGCTTTACTCTGCCTTATTCTGTTCCCCTCCCTACTTTCCCAGTTTCCTTTCCCAGGTTTCCAGTCAGGCTTGCCTTCTCCCAGATCTTCCCTGGGTGTCATCAAGGGCAGAAGACAGCCAACAGATTTACTTCTTGCCACAAGAATGAAGGGAAACCTTCTCTTCTATCTAACCCCTCCAGCATCATCTGCAAAGCTTCTTCCACCAGAATTGCCACTGGTTCAGGACTGAAGACCCTTTCCCTTTGTCTTGTTGTCTTTTAAAGTGTAACATTAAATTATAACTTAAATCTTTCCTCTGAGACATGGCAGTGCAGCTGCTGTGCGTGCTGCTAGACTATTTCCCAAGCCACCATTAGCTCTCTTTTCTGCTTTCTCTATTTGGTGAGTCCACATTTCACTATCCAGCAGGGAAGCTAGGGGCTCCCAAGTAAGAAGAAAGCAGGGAAAGCACAACCTCTCACTCCAGCTCTCTAGGGGATGCATCCCAGCCAGTTACTAGTTATGTTTGGATCTGCTTTAGCAGAATAAAAAAAGGAAGTTACAGCCGAGTCAAATCTATGGAGCCTGAAGGGCACAAGGGTTACAGACAGATTTCTGAGTCACACCCTGAGCCAGAGGCATCACACACCAACAAAGCAGATCAAAGATTAAGCATAGCTTTCAAACTATCTAGAACAGCAGCCTGACTAAAGAGAATCATTAAATCTGGGTTTCCTTGAGTGCCAGGCTAGCTCTTCTCTCCAAAACTGTGTACATACTGTACACGTTCTGCTTATTGATCCAGGACCTTACATCTGGCCTAAGTGATACTAAAAAATTGTAAAACCTATATGACTTCCTTCCCTTTACCACAAAGCCCCTCCAGAAGCGACACACAAATACAAGCACCTATTTTGACTCACTGTCTCCTTCATGCAGAAGCTAAACTTCTCTACATCCTTATAACGTTGCCTCACAAATGTAACTTGAACCGAAAATGAAACAAAAACCCAAGCAAGAGAAACTCCCCAGTGGGACTAAAAGCATGTTCATTCCTTAGTGAACCAACCCTTGACATCTCAAACTTTATACCAAAGAGCCCTTGATGTTCTCTGTGCTAATTTATAAAATTCCCCTCTCAGTACACGCCTGCCCCAGTGGGGTTCGGTGGCATTGAATACAACGCTCAGCACTCTTGAATAAAGCTTACTGGGAACTGCTCATGCAGTGAGTTCCTCCAGCATGCAGGAACAAGACAGGCCTTTGGAGATTGCAGCAACCTGGGAGGGGCTGCACAAACATCAACAGCAAGATCAGAATGCAAGTGATCTTGACAAACTGGAAAAACAATCTGGAAAAAGCAATTGTCTCCATTTAGCCTATATCCAGGGCTGAACTATAGCAGTTACTCTATAGCCTGATGACTCCTCCCCAGCCAAGAGGGGGGATCATGAAAAGGAGAGAACACCTGTGCATCACAATAAAAACTGATTTAATGAAACAGCAAAACTAACATCAATGCAAATATAAAGTACACAAAGTTATACTTAGCCCAGCAAATGGACAGCAGTTACAAAAAAAAAAAAAAAAAAACAAACCAGGAAAGCAATCCTCGGGAGCAGAATGGTAAGTGAGCAGAGCATGGAGAGGCAGAAGTAAGACAAGAAGGAGCCACCATCATTAGCAAACTTCCTCCTTTATACTGAGTGTGATGTTTATGGGATGGGACACAACTGTAGCCAGCCTGGGGCAGCTGCCCTGGCTGACTCCAAGCTGCTAACAGCCTGCAGATCATTGCAGGCCTGGGATTCTGTCCCAGCAAAACCAGGGCAGTGGTTCAGCATGGACAGCTAAGAATGACTATGTAGAATGAAACTGTGCAAGTAGAAGACAGGGAACATTGTGGCACACAGCTGATCTACTGAGGAGGATGTGGGGCACATCAGGCATCACAGGCTGCCCATAAGTGAACAATATCATGTTATGTTATCTAATGTATGTTGGGACTCTTGCATATATCAGATAAATAAACAAAAGTGTTGTCTGCAAATACCCAAGGTAATCTCCCATCACTCGTTCAGCAAGGCCTTAGGGGTCAGTTCAAGGAACTCCAGATCAACTGAAGAATGAGGAGAGTAAGGAGAATCAGAGGTCAAAATATAATAATCAATATAATTCAGAGAAGAAAAGACTAAGACTGAAGCCATCTTCATATAACCTAACAAGTGCCAGCAAAGAAAGAGGAAATGTTATTCTTGTCCATTGTGGGAGAACATTAAAATTACAAAACAGTTCTGCTGGAGAAGGTAATTTCTCTAAAGCAGATTGCTTAGGATACCAGAAGATTTGAATATCAGATTAAAGTCACTTTGGCCAGAAACATTTTAGGCCAAGCTGATACTTCCAAGGCTTGTGCTACAATGCAGATTCATATAACATCTGGACTTTCACCTGCAGAGCTGTGCACCTGATTTCAGTTCCTCTTGTAGATGCCAGAATGGACAAGATTCATGGAAAGTTGCTTCCACGTATACTTGGAGAAAACATTTAAGGAAAAAGGACTGATTGAGGCTCCCTGTCTGGTTTCAAGTACTGGCTGCAGGTGTATGGGTTTGACAAGGTATAAGGTCCCCGTTAGGAGGTACAATAGTGATGGATACAGCAGGAGTGGGCACCTCCCAAAGCCATCGGTGCTGCAGCAACGGGCAGGACCAGGCCACCTACCTACTCTCTAATCCCTACCTGTCCCTGGGACAGGAATGGACAGCAGGGAGTCCAAAGCACCCTGGAGACACTTGGGTGCTTTTCTTGATTTGATTTGACAGTATTTAGAGATGAGAAGGAACCCACATGAGTGTTGGGTTGGAAGAAAAGATGGGGAAGGGCAGGGATTCGTTGTATGCTTTGCATTTCCATCTTATCTGATTATTAACTGTAATGATGTTCCAAGAGCTGCTAAATCTGGGACAAGTTCTCAGATTTTGTTCTGCAGCAGTAGTTTTGGACCTCCTTGAAAGTGCCTTTGTCTTTGTTCACCTATTTGTGTATTTTCTTTGCACAGAAAGTAACAACTGGCTTAATATGCTGTTTCACTGCAAGATTTTATCAGCTTTGTGTTGAGGTGATATTCCTGCAAAAGGATTGCAAACCAATTAAAAAGAAGAAAAAGAAAAAAAAAGATAAGAAAGAAAAAGATCCAGCTGCTTTTCCATTCGGCTTCTGGAACTTACTCTCTAAAAGCTGACTTTGCAGACCCTGAGGAAGATCAAGTTACTCTAAGCAAAGCTTGAATAAGCCACTTATTGTTCTAGGCCACTGGTATTCCCCTTTCTCAGACATTGCCCCGAGAAATAACAAGCAGCTTAAACAGGGCTCCCTTTTGGAACTGCAACAGCTGGAGCTTCCCTTTTAAAGAAGGCTCTGGCATCAGGGCACCCTCAAGCCAGGTAATGTTAGTAGGAAAACAGTTAATATAAAACAAGAAAAGCCTGTGGGGAGGAGAGAAGCCTCTTCTGCAGGGTGAAGCACAGCAGCATTGTGTAAGACTGAGATCCAGGGCTCTGCAAAGCCCTACAGGCAGCAGGCTACAGATTTGTGGCCTTGATCACCAAAAGCAGGGTTTCATCCCCTCACTTCTAGTTGTGCCATGGGGCCAGCTGTTAGCACAGCACCAGCATCTGCTGGTACAACCCTTCCTTTCCTCCCTGGGACAACAATGGGTGGGGGAGTCCAGTTATAGAATCACAGAATGGTTTGGGTTGGAAAGGGCCCTTAAAGGACGTCTAGCCCAATATCCCTGCTCTGGGCAGGGACATCTTTCACTAGATCAGGTTGCCCAAAGCCCCATCCAACCTGACTTTGAACACTTCCAGGGATGGAGCATCCACAACCTCTCTCTCTGGACAACCTGTTGCAGTGTCTCAATGCTCTAATCGTAAACAATTTCTTCCTTACACATAATCTAAATTTGCCCTCGTCTAGTTTAAAAGGTTACCCCTTGTTCTAGTAAAAACTCTCTCCATCTTTATAAGCCATGTTTAAGCACTGAAAGGCCCCAACAAGATCTCCCCAGAGCCTCTTCTTCTCGAGGCTAAAAAGCCCCAGCTTTTCTTCATAGAAGAGGTGATAGGAGCGTTTCACCCCTATTAAAGGAGTGACCCCCTCCAAAGTCCTCACGACACCAGCTCCGCAGGCTTTCCAACCACCAGCGCTGGGGATGCTTCACCCAGAAAGAGAGGTGCCCGCGGCCAGCCTCCCTGCACCACCCAAAACAACTCTGGGGCGAACGATGCTCCGCAGGAGGGATGCTCTGCCAGCCCCCTCGCTCCTCCCCCCCGCCTCCGCCTCCAAATTTCTCTCTGCCTTTACAGTCTGGGGGCGGTTGCAGCCGCGGCTTCGGCCCCCCATTCCCAGT
>NW_008592866.1:4708-11714 GCF_000691845.1 Merops nubicus | reverse complement strand
TGGGTCTTCTGCCGCGGCTGCTGAGGGACAGGTATCCCTGTCCTTCTCCAGCGTTGGGGAGTTGGGAGACAGAGGATTCTGGCCCTACCAGCTATATGGAAGCGTTGGTAGCTCTGGAGAAGAGCTACCCAGATATAAAGCTGAGGAGGAAGGGAATTGCCTTTTTAAAACCAGGGCTTTATGCGTTGGATGTTTGAGGGGTTTGGTTTGGTGCTCCATTACTTCCCGAAAACATCTGGAGTGCTTAAATATGGTCAAGGTACAATAAGATGCAGGTATACAAGAGTGGAACACTTTGTCCAGCTGCTACTTCATACACAAAGTGCAATGAAGCTGAAAAGCTTAATACAGTCTTCCTTTCTAGGAATGTTCCATAGCAGTACTCTGCGAGATGGGTAGAAAGTTAAGGAGCAGCAGTAATTGTTGAAAGGTGCTATTCTGTAGCACCAAAATACTGAAGCAGAAAGAAAGAGTTGCAGTGTAACTCTGTTATTAACATAATAGAAGGTATAAAATGGAGGAAAGCTAGTAAATTCTGCAGAACACAAAATAAAAAATTTATATTAACTGTTGTGCTTTCTAAAGCTTTTTTTTTTTGTTTGTTTTTGTTTTCTACTCTTAGTGTGCAAGATGGACTAGCTACTGACTTCAGAGCGATAACAAAGACTCTCTATGACTTGAACAAAGCTGTGGGAAGTAATGTAGTTCATGGGGGGCCTCTAAAAGAGCTGGTGATAGAAAATTTTGATGAAGAACAGATTTGGCAACAACTAGAGCTCCAGAACAATGCAGTTCTCGATTTCTTCAAGAAATCCATTGCAAGGGATGCCAAGGATGAAGATCTTTGCCTTCTCTCAGACCAGGAAGAGGATGGCTCTGATGCTGGGACCAGCAGTGACCAGGAGTTGGAAGATGATGTAATGGAAGCAGAACCTGAACAGAAGAATTTTGATACAAAAGAGAAACCTAAAGTTAGAGAAAAGCAAGGTAAACTCAGAGAAAGCGTAATGCAGAAATACAGTGATGAGGATTCTGATATTGACTTTGATATTGGAGCACTGGAGCAACAAACTAAAACAGCCAAGGAAACCACATTGAAAAAAGTGGGAAGAAAATCCATAGTGGATGACAAGTTTTTCAAGCTGGCTGAGATGGAAGCTTTTTTAGAACATGCAGAGAAGGAAGACGGGGAGAAGGAAGAAGATGATATTAATTATTTTGAAGACATAATCTCAGATGATGAGGAAGAAGAGTCTGAAGAAGCTGAAGTCAAAGTAAGAACATCCATACATTAATTTTCTGATCTCTCGTTTCATTTAAATCAAGATCTGCTATCCATTAAATTGTTGAACTCACTCAGAGGGGAAACTACCAAGTTAAATTTGTTTAGATGACTAATGATTACTTCTGAAGCTTTACTCTAATATATTTGACGTGAATATCTGGTACCAAAGTGTCCTAGTGTCAAAGAACATACTGTATGCATACCAGCAAGTTATTGGCAAAATGTCCTGCTCTTTGACTTCTGTATATTTTGAAATTGGAAAATAATCAAGTGATAGAATATTTTAAATACTTGTAAAAGAGATTTTACTAAAATGCACTACCACACGTTAATGCTTCACTAAGCTGAGTTACTGTTGCATAAGCAGTGCAATTCCCCAGGTGATAAACCTTTAAAAAACAGGATACCTTTAGACTTCTTTCAGTTTTAACAGTTTGGAATTTTTTATGTGTTTTTATGTGTGGATTTTTTTTTCTTCTCCCCTTCTTAGCCAACTAAAAGTTCTAGAGACTTGACATACAAAGATTTCTTTGATCCCCTTGATGACAACGATGATTTAGTAGCTAATGATCTTGAAGATGATCCTGAAGAGGAAGCAGACAGTGCTATTGAAGGGCAGAATGAAGAAAGCATGTCTGAGTAAGTATATACATTATTTGCACATAAAACGTCCTTGTAATTTTACACTGAAGTGGAGTAGAAAGTAAAGTGTGAATTCCATGCTCACTTTGGTCATGATTTGCCATTCTCTATCACCTGCTTTATGTGCTATTTAAAAAGTAGTTTGTATTTTTGAGTCTTGTCTCTTAATGTTGATGTGAATAAATCATTTAGTAACTATTACATCAATTTTTGAAAGTTGTTTTTAATATATAGAAGTTTCCCTAGTGTCTTTAGGTTTCAGTGAAAGCCTATTGTATTTCTTAACTCCTGGATTATTTGTAAAAGGTAAACATTTAATGACTGGAATGTCTTAATGTAAAAAATTATAGAGGCTTTTCATTCTTTATTTTATATTAAATTTTAATCTTACAGGTTTGAGGATATGAATGAAATGATGCTGGAGAACATGCAAAGTAAAGAAGCCTCTAAAAAAGTTACTTTTAGTTTGCCAGATGACAGTGAAGTAACAGAAGATGTTACTGATACACAGTTAGAGAAGGACATTGATCCCAGTGAAATAAAGTCTTCCTTTGAGAAGAGGCAGGAAAAGGTAATTGTTTTTTGTATTTTTCTAAGACTTTGAAAACTGGCCAATTTTTTTTTTTTTTTTTTTAATGATTCAGTAATTTGCTCGGAGTCTGGCAATTATGAAGAGGCTATTTACAAATGAAGGAAAAAAAGTGGCTTATCTATCTCAGTTATCTATGTAATCGTATATTCCCTCATCTTTCTGTGAGGAGCAGTTAGAAGTACTTGAAATAACTGTTGGAATTTCTTGCCTTGAGCTTACTTGTGAGCTCTATGTTTTAAACTTCTTAGGAAATTGTGTTTTTCAGATGAGCAAAAAAATAAAACGTTTAGAAGAAGAGTTGTTAGAAGAGAAACCTTGGCAGCTGAAAGGAGAAGTGACTGGACAAAAACGACCTGAAAACAGCCTTTTGGAGGAAATGGTATTTTTTGACCATGCAGTCCGAATGGGTAAGCGGTGAGAGAGGGCTTTCCTGAAAGCATGCTGCAAACCACGTTGGGTTTTCTTTCCTTTGACCTTGCTGAAAACATCTGTGACTCAAAAGCAGGAGAACAAACCACTAAGTTAAGCTTCTTGATGTGTTTTTGAGGTTGTGGATTTTCTTGGTGGAAATTATAATCCTTTTTCTTAAAATTAACTCAACAGAAAGTTCATTAATTCAGCAGCAGATTTAGTCGTTTGTACATAATGTGATTAATCTCTTCAAGACAGAGGAAAACATTTACTTCTTCAATTACTACATTTTAGTGAAGACTTTGCTTTCTGTTGTTTATTCTTTATAGAAAAAAGTATTTCTTGCTGTTGAAACATTAATCTTCAAATTCTTTCTCTTCTTAGCACCTGTGATCACAGAAGAAACTACTTTGCAGCTTGAAGACATCATTAAACAGAGAATATTGGATGAGGTTATTATTATCTTATTTTTTTTCTCCTTATTTTGTTCATAGACTTATTCCAAGGATAAGTTTGAAGCTCTTAAAATGTTAGGTGTAGAGTTATCTTAATTAATTTTGCAATTTGTTGTTCTATTCATTTGCCTTAATGAATGTGTCTTTAGATTTCTAAGGAGCTGTTTTTACCTTCCTGTTATGCTAGGTTTTGGTGTACTTCAAAAAACAAGATTTTGCAGATAAAACTCCTAAGGAGTTTATTTGGAATATAATGCCAATCTGTGAATTTTATCTATTACTGTAACTGTAGCACTGAGCATTCTGAATACTAACCAAAAGTCAGTTGTTTATTTAATTTTTCTTAAAAGCCACTGGTAGAGGATTTGTATCCTGCAGTTTGTTGAGGCTTATTGTTAGCTGAAATTTAAAAATGGTACATATGCGGGAGAGTATTTAAGTACGTAAGAAAATTAGACATTTGTTACTTGTAATACATTTTTTGCCACAGTCCACTAAAAATAAGCACACAAGCTAGAGCTGTGAGTCTTCTGTTATTTTTTTTTCAAATTAAAGTGTGACACTTAATGTGTTGTTGGACTAGATAATCTCCAGAGGTCCTTTCCAATCCCTGCCATTCTGTGATAAGCTAGTCAATATGTCAGATAAGTAACAGGAAAAATATCCTAAATAAGCTGTAGTACCTGATACGTGACTGTAGTTGCATTTGTTCATTAATTTATGATTCTCTCAGGCATGGGATGACGTGGTACCAAAAGAGAAACCAAAAGAGGAGGCTTTTGAATACAAGAAACGTATCACTTTGGATCATGAAAAGAGTAAACTGAGTCTTGCTGAGATCTATGAGCAGGAATACATGAAACTTCAACAGGTAATGTAAGCAGTGCCTTTCCTTTTGAAGTTCACACAGTCCTGCATGTTCATTTGTAGACTTCTAACTCTGCTTTCAGCTCTGTGGAAGTACTTCAGTTTTTCTGTGAGTGTTCACCAGAGAAGTGGCTCTGAATTGTGTATTGTGTTGTTACCAGCCTTGCTAAATAAAAATAGTATACTGTATGGTGTTGCAGTAACGTTATGTTATTAATGCAGCAAAAGACCGAAGAGGAAGAAAATCCAGAACACAAAGAAATTCAGGAGATGATGGATTCACTCTTCCTGAAGCTGGATGCACTTTGTAACTTCCACTTCACACCTAAACCAGTAAGTACATGAGTTTCGTGAAGTTGTTGGGGATTTTTTTCTTTGAAACTGGATACTTTAAAATATATTTTGAAATGGAAAGTAAAGTAAACGTGGAGTGTTACAGAGCTTGTTCTTACTTCATATTAAATGCACCATAATTGCCTCTAAATAAAACCGCCTCTTTAGTGTCTCCCGTTAGCTGGCTGGTGCCGTGAGATGGTGTACTCTGTCCTGAATACGTTTCCTTGTTTCTAGCCTGCGCCAGAAGTTAAAATAGTTTCGAACCTTCCAGCTATAAGTATGGAAGAAGTAGCGCCTGTTGCTGTTAGTGATGCTGCTCTCTTAGCACCAGAGGAGGTCAAGGTGAGTATAAACAAAAATCATGTGAGGTTCTGGAGAGGATCTGTATTGTAGAGGGAAGGGTGTACTGGCTGCCAAATCAATGGGAGAATTTTGCCCCCTCCCACCCTAGGTTCCTGACCTTGTGGACCATCTTGCCTAGCATTTTAGTGTTCACTGTTGTTGGTCTGTTGTTGGGATTGGGGGCTGGCGGGGAAGCATGCTTTCTGGGGAGAGGGGTAACTGGAAGGGTGGGGAAAGGGTTAATTTTATTTGGCTACACTAGGCCATAACATTATGCTTTGGTCTTGTTTTTTACTATTGTGTGATAGTATTTATTTTTTCCCAACATATATATGGATATTTGAAATGGGAAGGTTAAAGAGCAATAGAGAAGAGCAATAGCATGTCTTTGGTCAGTTGTACAAATACTTCCCAACTTTTGTCAGTTTTTCACTTTTGCCTTAATGCAGCATCTCCCTGAGCCAGTTAAAACACTGGAAATAATCGAAATGCTAAGACAGATTTGAGTATTTTCTTTTGGACAGTTATGCATTGAGAGTTCTTGTTCTCTTTAGGAAAAGAACAAAGCTGGTGATGTAAAAACAGATGCGGAAAAGACCCCCACAGACAGAAAACGAGAGCGAAGAAAGAAAAAGCTTCGGAAGCGTATGAAGCTAAGGGAGAAGGAGAAACGTCAAAAGCTTCTTGAGAAGATGAAACCAGAGCAAGGCACAGTACTTAGCAAAAAAGCTGCTGCAGCAAAATTAAAAAGGCTTACAAAAGAGGGCAAAGCATCTCTGCTGAAGGTAAGGCTCTCTTAAGTAGCCCTGTATAACTTGGAGCTTTCCAGCTAAAGAAAATTAAAATCCCAAAGATACAAAATATTTAGCTGGAGAGAGGAAAGGGAACTTTATCACAAAGAATTATGAAGTACACGGTTGTTTTCCCTCTTGGCACAACTGTATCCCATGATTTTTCTCAGTCCCCTCAAAAGTTCTTATACACGGGTAGTATTCTGCTTACCACTCAAACCTTTTTATCTTATTTATGTCTGAGCAAATATGAAAGGTAAATGTAGCTGCTGAAAATAAAGGTAGGAAAAAAGCAGATGCACACTCCTTCCGCCCCCCCATCTCTCCCTTGCCTCCTTACTCTCCCCTGTATTCTCTTGAACTACAGTTTTAGAAGGACTAATTCATAATTGGTTATAATTCATACTTGTAACAGGCTTGTGCAAAGTAGTGTTGAATGCCTTTTTAGTCCCAGTTTTGCTAATTAGCCGGACAGCATGATGTCAGTATAAAGGCCTGAAAAAATACAGCTCTGGTTATGCTTTACAGTGACCTCCTTGTTTATAGTGTATATTTATGTAGAAGTTATTGCTTTAATTGTGAATAAAACATAACTAAATGGTTGTTGGAACCTTTAGAAGCTCACTCAAATATGAAATATATTTGAATTTGTAAGCAACTTAATCTTTAGAGATGGAAAAATATTTAAAAATGTATGATACAATTGCTTTATATCAAAGTGTCTTCACAAGGCAGAAATGATTGTTTGCATTAGGTACTACTTTTTATTTCGCAGTTCACAAAAGTGGTGCTCCTGCAAATACTGAGACTTAGGCTCTTATATCTTGCATTTGAACTATCCCATTTGATTAACTGGGACTTCTTGCATGTGTAATTGGGGATGAGGTTTCTATTTAGTTCTTTCTGAGCTTTGAGTAACTTAAGCTGTTTCAGAACAGAATATCCCCATTTAACTTCCTACTTATTGTTCTGGAACCTTCTCCATAATCTCATCAGATTTTTTTTTTTTTTTTAATGCTATGAAACAGTAAACTTGTGTTAATACCTAGGATGCCTTTTAAATTACTTTAAATGATCTTTGAATTTGAGGTACTAGAAACAAATAGGAAAAATAAGTTGATTACTTTTAAAATATTTGTACTTTTTGAAAAGGAGAGCAGCAGAACGCAAAATACAGATATGTTGTTGCAGCTCATGATGTGCAAGGATCTATTCCTGATGCCTGGTCTTAACTACTGTGCTAACTGTTAACTGGAAAGAGAATGTACTCTTTCTTTAGATAGCA
>NW_008592866.1:0-4689 GCF_000691845.1 Merops nubicus | reverse complement strand
GAATGCAGTGCAAAATATCCATTGAAAATTACAGTATTGTAGGGGTTGGAAGGGACCCCTCTCAGTCTTCTCTTCTCCAAGCTAAACTTGCCCCAGGTCTCTCAGCCTTTCCATGTCAGTGAGATGTTCCAGTCCCCTCATCATCTTTGTAGCCCTCTGTTGGACTCTCTAAAGTAGTTCCCAGTCTCCCTTCAACTGGGGAGCCCAGAAGTGGCACAGTACTCCAGATGTGGCCTCATTAGGGCAGAGCAGAGGGGGAGGAGAACCTCCCTTGACCTGCTGGTCATAATCCTGATGCCTCACAGGATAACATCGGTCTTCTTGGCTACAAGAGCACGCTGATGGCTTGTTGTCCACCAGGCTGCCAGGTCCTCCTCTGCAGAACTGCCTTCCAGCAGGTCAGCCCCTCACCTCTACTGGTGCATAGGGTTATTCCTCCCCAGATGCAGGACTCCACACTTGCCCTTCTAGAACATCATGAGGTTCCTCTCCAACCTGTCGAGGTCTGTCGGATTGACAGCACAGCCTTCTGGTGTGTCAGCCGCTCCTCTTGCTTTTGTATCTCCAGCAGACTTGCTGAGGGTACACTCTGACCCTTCAACCAGGTCACTGATGAATATGTTGAACAAGACTGGACCCTGTACTCCTGGGGAACACCACTAGCTGCAGGCCTCCAGCTAGACTCTGCACTGCTAATCACAACCCTCTGAGCTCTCTTGTTCAGCCAGTTCTTAATCCACCTCACTGTCCACTCATCTAACCCACACTCCCTGAGGTTACCTATGAGGATGTTATGGGAGACAGTGTCAAAAGCCTTGCTGAAGTCAAGGTAGACATAATCCACTGCTTTTCCCTCATCTATCTAGCTAGTCACACCATTATAGAATGCTATCATACTGGTCAGGCACGATTTCCCCTTGGTGAAAAATAACCTTCTTTTCCTCCACACACTTAGAGATGACCTCCAGGAGGAACTGTTCCATCACCATTCTAGGGATGGAGGTGAGGCTGAGTGGCCTGGACTCTTTTGGATCCTCCTCCTTGCTGCTTATGAAGACTGGAGTGATATTCTCTTTCTGCCAGTCCTCAAGCACCTCTCTTGTTCTCTGTGATCTGTCAAAAATGATGGAGAGTGGCTGAGCAAATGTCATCAAGCTCCCTCAGCAGTCGTGGATGCATCCCCTTGGGGTCCATGGATTTTGTGGGCGTCCAGCTTGCCTAAATGATCTAAACTCAATCCTCCTTGACCAACAGAGAGTCTGCCTTCCTTCAGACTTTTCTTTACCTCTAGGGACTGGGATTCCTGAGGGCTAGTCTTAGCAGTAAAGACTGAAGATAAGAAGGTGTTCAGTAACTCTACCTTCTGTGTCCTGTATCAGCAAGGCATGTACCTCATTCAGCAGCAGGCCCACATTTTCCCTAGTCTTCATTTTCTTACTGATGTACTTGAAGAAGCTCATCTTGTTGTCTTCTACATAATTTGCCAGATTGAATTCCAAATGGGCCTTAGCCTTCCTCATAACATCCCTACATCATCTGGCAGTGTTTCTGTATTTGTCCCAAGTGGCCAGTCCATTTTTCCACGTACTGTAAATTTTCTTCTTCAGTGTGAGTTTTTCCAGAAGCTCCTTGCCCAGCTATGCAGGTCTCTTGCCTCCTCTATTTGATTTTTTCCTCAGGGATGCATCAATGTTGAGCTTGGAAGAAGTGGTGCTTGAATATTAACCAGCTCTCTTTGGAGCCCCCCTACTTTCTAGAGCCCTAGGCTATGGGATTCATCCAAGTAGTTCTTTGAAGAGGTTGAAGTTAGGTTTCCTGAAGTCCAGGCTTGCAATCCTAATGATTTTCCTGCTTCTTCCTTGTATGATCTTGAACTCTACCATTTCATGGTTGCTACAGCCAAGGCTGCCCTCAACCTTCAAATCCCCGACCAGACTTTCTTTGTTCATTAGTACGAGGTCCAGCGCCAGACCTCTCATCATTGGCTCCTCCACCACCTGTGTCAGAAAGTTGTCATCAGTGCACTGCAGGAACCTCCTGGATGGTGTGTGCCTCACTGTGTTGTCTTCCCAGCAAAGACTAGGGTGATTGAAGTTCCCCATGAGCAGCACCAGGCCATGTGATCATGAAGCTGCTTTCAGCTCTCTGTAGAAGGCCCCTCTTCATGGTCAGGTGGCCTGTATTAAACACCCACAACAGTGTCACCCATATTTACCTACCCCTGCATTCTTACCGCTAAGCTTTCAGCCCATTCTTCATCCCCCCTAGATAAAGCTCTACGCATGCCGGTGGTTCTCTCACACAAAGAGCAGCGTCACCACCTCACTTTGCTGGTCTGCCTTTTCTAAAAATTACATAGCCATCCAGGTCAGCATTCCAGTCATGCAAGCCATCCCACCATGTCTCTGTAATTGCCGTGAGATCATGGCCTTGCAAACACACCCAGATTTCTAGTTCTGTTTATTCCCCATGCTGTGTGCAATGGGGTACATGTGTTTGAGTGACTCCATCAAGCAAGAAGGATTCTCTGGAGGGGACACAAGAGAAACCACCATAGCCATACACAGCCCTTGAGGTGGTTGGCCTTCTGTCTCTTACCTTGGAAGGCAGCTAAGGAACATTTGTTGGTGGGATGAGCAGTGCCATCGTGGACCCCACCCCCAAGTCCTTCAGTTTAAAGCCCGCCTCACCAAGTTGGCCAGCCTGCAGCCAGAGATTCCCTTGCCTCTTCAAGACAGGTGGATTGTATCCCTCCCTAGCAGGTTGTAGTCAACAAAGAATGCCCCATGATCATAAAACCGAACTGTTGCAACAGCATCGGCCATGTAGCCAGGAGTAGGTACTCATTATTCTTCTATTTCTGGCTGCCACCTTTCCTCTAACTGGTGAAATGGAGAAAAAGATGACTTGGGCACCAATGTTTTGCACTTTTACCCTCAGAACTTTACGGTCTTCCTTGATTCTGCCCAGGTTCTGGCTTGCAGTGTCATTTATGCTCTCATGGAATTGTAGCAGTGGATCGTAGTCGGTGCTCTTGACAAGTTATGGCACCCTCTCAGCAATGTCTCTCGTCTCAGCTGAGAGGCAGCACACCTCTCGTGACTCCCTGTCAGGTCAGCAGATGGACACCTCAGAGCCCTTTAACAGAGAGTCACCCACTGCAAGCACCCATTGTTTCTTTACACAGTATCTACTGTGTGTTGCTGGTGAAGCTCCTCCATGTAGAGCTTGCTTGTGCATGTCTCTGGGTGCTAAAGCTTCATACCTGGTTTTTGTGGTGATGTTAAAAGGTGGAGGGTGAAGTAGAGTCCTGCTTTTTTGGGTCACCAGGGTCAAAGGTGATTTTTTCTCAGTGGGGTCTGCTACAGGAACATGGTGTTGAAACAACCTCTCTGTTTCTGCTCCTGCGATGCTGCTTAGCTTTATGAGTGTTTCATGGAGCTCAGCCACCTGGCGCCAGAGGGAGTCAACCTGCTTTGGCAGGTACTTAAGGGTCTTGGCATTCAATGCAACCTACCACCTGTACTGAATTACCTGTCCTGGCCAGGTCTGTCTGAGTGGATACCTCAAGACTTCTCAGGGCCTTTCTCTGTAGGAGCACTGGCTTTAGCTGTCAGGCGAGTGGCCACCATTTTGGCAGAGCTAGAACACTCCCCTGGGCTGTGGACCTAAGAGCAGGGTCAATCACTGATCAGACTGTTGTTTTTAAAGTCAATTATGATGGATATGTGAGTAGATAGTAAGTAGTATGATGGTACTGTTTGTACATTTCTTGGCTGTAACAAATATTTTGTTTGTTGACAGGATGAAGGTAAAGACAAGGTTTTGAAATCATCCAAGGCCTTCTTTTCTCAACTACAAGATCAAGTGAAAATGCAAATCAAAGATGCAAATAAATTAAAGAAGAAACCGAAGAAGCAGAAATCACTCTCCGTTCATAAGCTGAAATTGTAATTTACCTTTTTACGTATGTTGCATCTTGTATATATTAAAACATTTTTATATGGATGGTTTTGTTCTGTGTCGATCTTTAAAACATTCTGTGAACTTTGAAGGTGATGTAAAGATGCCTTCCTTTAAGTTTTCTTTTTTTCTTTGTCTTTTTACTCCAAAGAGAGAGCTCTTTGCCATGTCAGACAGATAACTATGTAGAATACTTGATACGTGTGCTCTGTACAGTCTCTAATCCATAGTCTGTGGCTGTAGCTTTTGTGCCTGCTGCTGTAATAGCTCTGTATGTATTGCAGAAGTAACTGCGTTTACTGAAGCATTTACCCTGGCAGTACAAATTGGGTGTTAACTGTCAAAGTCGTGATTATCAAACAGGGAGGACATGGAAGCTTTTTAAGCCTGCAGTAACTCAGAGTAAGCCCACGGTATCTTCTAACTTACAGGGTCTTTCTCAAGGTAGGAGTATTTCAGCATTTAATAATTTCTTAGCTGAAGGAAAAAGAAAAGATCCTCTCTCATTCCCCTTTCTAAAGAAAGGTCACAACACTTTTCTACCGTTTGTTAAAGGAAGTTTTAAATTCAAAGACGGCAAGAAGGTTAAACTGAGTAACACCGCCCGTTGTTAGCGGAGCGCGGTGCCCGGGCTCCGCGATCTGCTCCCCAGGTCTGCGCGCCGCCATCGGCGGTGGATTGCGCCGGCCTGGCGCAGGGGCCGCCTCTCGCTCTAGCACAGGGCAG
>NW_008592865.1:7368-31563 GCF_000691845.1 Merops nubicus | reverse complement strand
CAGGAATGTAATCCCATACCCCATCAGAGCTCTATGATTGCTTATACACAAGACAGGCTGCCCTTTTCTGTGCAGAATGCATTGTTACACTAACGCTACTGAACAACACAAAGTTGTTACAGAAGCCTCGCATTTTACAGTGTTTTCTACCCTCGAAATTTATTTCAACACATTTGTTCCATCCCATGCTCTTGTTATTCAGATTTTACCTCTAAAAGCATATGCATTGCAGAAGGTCTGAAGATAAATGCAAATTGTGCAATCTGATTCTCCTCAGTCTCATCTTCAAAGCAACAACACTACAATATCATTCTCTACAGTAGCTTTGAATACTTCTGTAAGCAGGCCAAGCCCCAGAAATTTAATCCAAGAACATCAATTATTGCTTATATTCCTCCCCTTCCAATCTTTCCCTTAAATCAGTTCAGCTGGTTACTTCAGTTACAATAAAGACTTTAGGATGAATACAGAAATCTCGAGGACTGAGAGAAAACTCTGGAAAGTAGTACACACCTCTGTAGTCTCCACGAAGAATGCCAGAGAGTTATCCCTACGTTATCCATATAATCAGACTACTAGAACTACTCTAACATCAAAGCTGGAACAATTAAGATCTTTGTGTTTTAGAATTAAAGCCAGGAAACTCACCTGACAGCCAAGAGCTGTCCTCAGGAAGGTCAGTACGCTTGCAGATACAGGTGCTGCTCCTGTAACCATCAGCCTCACTTTACCTCCCAAACTTGCCTACAACAGACACAAGATACTGTGGACACCAAAATCATTTTGGATATATTTCAAGTCTTCTTCTGAGCCACTATCCACATACAGCGTCACCCACAAATGTTAGAGATTAAAGTTTAGCTTCCTATTGCAAGCTGTTTTTTCTGCAGTGTTTTTAATCTCACTAATGGCAGGAAGAAACATTATCTCAAACATACAGTCTCTACAAAGAGATGTATGGTGTCACTGCAATGCAGACTCTGCCAAGAGTCTGAAAGGCTTAAATCATGGTTTTATTTTTAGCTGCCTGGTATCAGCATCTCCTACATCCTGAGTGCTGAAAAAGCAGCCACAGGGGCAATCTGTACAACCAAGGCTAAGGCCACAGCAAGTGAGTGCCACGGAACAGCAGGCATAACTTACTAGTGACCAACAGCAAGGGGGCAGGAGGGGCTAGTGGCACTGTGTCACATTTAGCACTCCTCCTCCAGAGGGACAGTGTTTGCTTTCAAAGTGATAAGAAAGAAGCACCAGACTGTTTTATAGCAACTTCCCTAACACAGGCGATATTGTTCAAACAACAGGAATCGAAACAAAAAAAAGTTTGAAAATCAAAGCAGTCTTTTTATTGTCTTTTGAGTAGCCAGGTAGTCTTTAATCAGTGATGAAAGCTGTACTAGATTATAACCATTCATATGAAATGCAGCAATTGCCAACTTAGAGGGTTTCAAGCATACCTGTATTTTGCGGAAGATGACTTTATCCCACAAACTGTTATTTCTAACTATACCACTTCTGAGTTCTGCTTCTTTCCTCTTGGAAGCAAAATCCAGCATCCACCTCTTTAATGAAGTATCTGCCTGTCCAAAAATCTGGTACGAAAAATGATCTGTGGTTAGAAGCCTCAGACTGCCATTTCCTTTGTCTTACAAAAGCATGCATACACTTTTAACAGTGGAAACAAAGTAAACTAAACAACCTTCGTTGGTAGGCATCTTAATTCTATATGAAGTACTTGTGGATTTTGATTTTGGCCTCTGCCTCAGTTCAAGAGATGTCCAAAATCAGCACCTAATTCTTGCTTCCCAAACTGCATGATGCAGTTTCATTGTAGAGTTTTTTTCATTACAATGAATGAAAATGAATGTTTTACTTTTCTATTCCAGTATTATCAAAACTGGAAGTTGAATACAATCTCAGCATATCCTGAAAAGCACACCATCATAACATGTAAAGTAATACAAGGTTTTCTGAGGAGATGCAGGTCCCCTCAGAAATACAAAATGGAGATGTCTTGCATACATAAACTTGCTTTTTAGGTTGCTTTTCAAAGGCTCCTTCCAGTTGTTCTCGGGAAGCTGCAGAGCGGGCTCAACAGCAAACCACAGATTAGTATATTCACTTGGAAAGAGAAAGACCCAGCAGCTCTTCAGCACTACACCTCCCCCAATTTCCTATTTGTTAGCCTCATATGCTAGGTTACCCCAAGGCTGGGTGAGGTTGAAACAGTGCCACAGAAGCATGAAAGCTTCAGGGCACTGGAGTTAACAAGCAAGAGGACATCATGGAAGGAAATGTCTCAAGCTTTAGCTCTGCTTCTCAAAATTCAGTGCAGAATGCACGAGCAGAATGAGGGGCTATATTTTAAACACTACAGTCTGGTCTCAGGATTTCCTCCCCTCTAAACAGATCAGAATTGCACTATTTTTTCCTGGGGCCAAACAATCTTGTATTACTTACTGTTGTTCTAGTCTCATGATCAGAGCACTGTACTGTCACATAGCTAGTACAGACAGTTCTGCCATTTCTTTAGCAGTCACAAGACTTATTATATCCTGCCACTCTTCTGGCTATATCCTAAAAAGAGTTAGTCATCCCATATGAAAAAGGATGATTTAAAATCTGAATTCCAAGAAGGAGAATCTACTTCTGAATTCCTATCTCAGATGACCCTGAGCAGAGAAGCAGCGAGGACAGGAGAGACTGGGGCTGCTGACACACCCTCTCCCCAGCACCCCTGACTGGCTGGTTCAGAGCTCTCCCTGCTAGAACACTGGCTGCCGTGTAGGAAACTCTCATGAGGCCACAAACACAGGCCAACACCTGACCTTGGTTTGCACATTCCACTCCATGAGTCAGATGCTAAAAGCGTGGCATGCAGATGCTCAGCCTCATGTGCACACTGTACGCTGGACTTAAATAACTTGCTCAGGGCAAAACCTTAAGTCATTAATAAAGCCTACTCAGGCTTCTCTACACTAGTATTTGCTGCCTGAAAGTGATTTAATACAAGCAGAATTACTCTTGGTGGTTTAAGTGCTTAGATACAATCTTTTTTTGCATGCCAGTTTGACACCCCAGAGCACAAGTTACTCCTACCCTGGCAGCACAGGCTTCATGAGCTCTCTTAAAACCCTGCACAGGTCTAGACTCGTGTGTAGACTTACCTTGTCAAACATTCTGTTCAACAGCCTTGGTACTACAGGAAATACAGTTGGCTGCAGCATTTTTAGGTCATCCATAAGCAATCTGATATCCCCTTGAAAGAATCCTATCCGAGCTCCATGGCACAGAATCACACACTGATAAAAAAAGTAAACACTCTGAAAATCCCAGATGCATGATGTGTTCTAGCTCTACATGTGGAAGCGTCCTATGCAGAGTGGACTGTAGAGGATCCATCTTAAATCCTCTCAAGCTTCTGGATTAGTTCTGCAGCGTTCTCAGACTATAGGATAGGACTAGAAAGACCAAGTAGCAAGACATGACTAGCATACACTGGCCAATGACTGTGATAGAATTAAGATGTAGCACAAAAGCCCCTAAACTAAGAACAGCAGTTAGCCAAATAAAGGCAATGCCATCGACTCAGAGGTAGCAAGATTAAAAAGCAGAGCTTCATTTCAAATATTTTACAAGCTTATTCAGAAGTACTAGACCTTTGTTCCCTGTATACTAAGAAATTCTGCATTTAAAGTCAGCACATGCTATTTACAGAGCCAGTAGAGATTCCTGCCTTATGCTATTTGATTTTCATTCTCTTGCACTGTGGCTTTCCTTCCCATTTCGAAGGACTGACGTGAGCAGAGGATTTGTTGTTAGGTGATCAAAATGCTCTTTAGAAGATTCTAGGAGAGCCACTGCTCATTTCTACATCACTTTAGACCTACCCCAAAGGCAGCAAACTTAATCCTATTGTGCTCTATATTCTTTTAAGAGTCTAGAGGCTTCACCCCCACCACCAGTATGCCTCCTTTTCCTCCTATTTTGTTTGGGTTTAATTTCTTTTTAACATCTTTACTCTTCCTGTGTTTATCTATAGCTACTTGTTTGTATTTCTTCTGCTTCCTCTGTTACATCTGTTCCTTCATCACCTGCCATCCACTCCCATCTTCTCTGCACAAGACATGCTGAAGTGTCACTTCCCCTTTCACCTGTGCTTTGCCACCATCTGCTGAAGCAGAAAATGCATCAGTCCAGATGGACTGAGCAGCAACTACCTTTGCTACATGACAACACATTTGTCCTGTCAAGTTCACTGACCCTCTATTTTTCCTAGGAAGCCAAAACCCAGCAAACATCAACTTAGAGGTAGTGCTCTAAGGACTGCTTCTTGTGGAGCCTGCATTCATACCTACCCCAAACAGCAACAAATCTTCTCTACTTCCTACCAAAAGTGTTCTTGCTTAATCTCCTTATGTGAATATACAAGTAATCACCTACTTTGTAAACACCTCAAACAGCAGAGGAATACTGAGATCCAAATGCTTTCTTCTCATTTTATCTTTCAAAACACAAGTTCCCATCCTGTTTCCACTGCATGATTGAGAGCAGAGCTGTTACCTACAGACCTTGTACCTTCTGTTGTAAGACAGGCATCAGTAAAACAGACACAGGAGTATATCTGGTGCCCAGGTTAGCAGGAGAAAGTGCTGAAAGCTTACAGGCACCTGTATACATCAGTTAGGCTCAATTCCTAGTCTTCATAACATACCTACACACACATATGCATCTATACATATTAATATGTGTATATATACACACACTTTTGGTAGAAAGTTCAGGATTCCTGACTGAAATCATGGGACAATTTCTGGCTCCACATGCCTTTTCACACTTGCACAGTCTGTTTCATCTCACCTAAGGGACAGGTCTTGATTCTGTTTCAATAAGCACAGTAATTAAATACCTCTGCTTCTACTGTACATAAGAAGTTTGAGGAAACTGCATTCTTTCAGTAATGCACACCAGACTGTGGGCTCAGAGGTCCTTAAGACTGCCAGTATTAAAACAATATGAGCCCCCTCAACCTCACAAATGGAGTCCCAGGTTTTGCTATATGGTAAAGCAAGCTGTCCAGAAGAACTTCAAAATTTGTCATTAAATGGCATTAAGAGCCATTTTCAATTCCTGGAAGAGAACTCTACTCAAACATAATCCTTTTCTTCTTATTGAAGTTTCCTGGAAGCAATGGTAAATTAATCAAACTTTAGATTACAGGATTACAAACAGGATGCCATATTCTAAAATAAATTTCAAAATTTGCAGACTAGAAGATTCCATGGATTTTTAATAGTGCACTGATTATATTAGAATTTCTAGGCAGTATTTGTGTGCTAAAGGAATGTCTCACATTCTAGAAAACAAGTTTCTTATTAACCCTAGCTCAAAGGTTAATGTTTATAGTTCAGCATGAAACAAATTGTCTAGTACTCACTGGCTATTGTTTACCCAAACCTTACTTCAAACTTTTATACACATGTGCAAAAGTCAAAAAGGAGTAGTGTGTATCACTAGGATTCAAGAGACATGCACTCTGTCAGAAGAGCAAGCTTCTCAGTAGTTCAGAACAACAGAGATGCTTACCTCAACAATTCGCTCAAACATATGAGCCAAGGGCAGGAATGATATCAGAACGTCATCAGAGGAAGGCATAAATGTTTTCTGAAAGTGTAAGCAAAATTAAGTTTAATTTTATTGTTTTGCCCAATTTAAACATAGCAGTGAAATCTAGTGTCCATACTCTAGACCACAGCCCTCACTTCAGGTTTGTAGCAAAGCTACATTGTCTTTCTTTCATTAAGAAAATTACTGTAATGACTTTTAGCATAAGTAAACACACATTGCAGAAAAGGTAACCTTTTAGAGTTGAGTACAGTGACCAGATGATTACAACTTATCATTCATATGATTATGAATAGAAACAAATTGCAATAAGAAACATTTGAAAGTTCCATTATATACAATGGGAAGGAGAGAGAAACAAAAAAAGCTTAAAGTAGTATGCCTTATGAAAGCGTGCACGTTTTTAACCCTCTTTTACATAAGAAGATGCTTATTGAATTTGCCATAAGGTCAATATCAAAAGTACATTCCATGATCCAATTGCAAGACCAGTTGCATAATTCACAAGTGATTCTATATGCAGAGTACTTGGCAAAGGAAGTACAATTGTATCTTTAATTACACCTGTGTTAGAACTCTTAGCTAACCTGTAGATGAACTTTAGCAGTCTTACTGTAAGCTAAAATTAACACTGTATCAAATAAAACCAAAGTCACACTGCTTGCTCATCTATTCAAGGGCTTTAAGTATTTTTTTGGTGTTTAAACACATTACAGTTCCTCCCATCCTCAGTGGAAAAGGTTATCCTCTATACAAACCCTCTGACAGAGCTTGCACTAATGACAAACTACAAGCTTGTAACAGAATGTAATGTGGATCCACATGAGCATCCTTACAGCATTTTTTGCTTGGATCAGATCAAATAAGTCTGTCAGGTTCTTGACCCTGACAAAAGAAATCAGTAAACATTTGCCCACGCTAGGTCAGAAGTCAAGTGCTGTCAAGTTACATTTTCACTTTAGTCTTAACTTCTAGTAAGATCAAAGTTAATAAGGTTTCAATATTGGTTTTACTCCCAAGATTCTTCCCTTCATGCAAATCCACAACGTTGACCTTTGCTGTTTACCTCTGTAGTTTTCACAAAAGCTGAAGCATTGCTGACTATGTTTTCATGAGTGATCATAGCTCCTTTGGGGTTACCTAAGAAAGAAGCACATCAGGAAGCAACAGTGAAATTTTTAGATCCTTCAAGTTACCAAGCAGTGGTAAAATACTAATCTAATAGCATTTCAATCAGTCCCTTCTTTTACATTAATATCTTTGTGTATCCATTAAACAAAGGGAGAGAACTTGCCAACACTTTCAAAAATAGCTGCTAACAGTTTAGTAAGTTTGTGCTGAAGTCCTCCAATTTCATAAGGAGAGTAAATTCTTAAGAAATTGTCATGTTTCTTGGATAAGCTTCTCTCAACTTAAAATTCAACACTTCTGTGAAGATTCAGCTATCAAACCTAGACTAATTTCTGTTCTCACATCTTCTTTAAAGATGTAGCTTGTTGTTGTACTCTTCCCTTTTGCTCCCTGCCAGTGCTGGGTATTAATTCACCAATGTCAAATTGTGTGACATCTAGACAGTCTCTGTTCTGGTCTTACAGCAAGGTTGCTTAAAGCTAAGGAACAAATTTTGCCAATATGGTACAAAAAAAGACTGCAGAAAAACTGACAGTCTATAGTCTGATGCAAAGTCTTTATTACAATGGAAATACAGGTTCAGTACTTATTTTCAAGCCCAAAAATGTAGGACCTCTACCCTCCAATACTCCAACTCTATCAATCAATGGGAAAAATTAAAGGGAGCCTTACCATAAAACTTCCCCAGCTACTACTTGCCAAAAAGATGCAGCAGCAGGGGAGTGTCTTGAGAAAAAAAAGTAGGAGGGCTTCTGAATTAATCACATACAGGATAATAAATTCTGCATAAAGTAATGAGGTGTACCTGTTGTTCCACTGGTGAAACAGATGACTGCTAGATCTTCTGGCTTTGGAGGCTATGAGAGTTAAGAAAGTATTAGTATGGTTAAGATAGCAAGGAAAAAAAGATTTTCCTGGACATAACACTGAAATACTAGTGTTATTTTTGAGCTATGGGAGATTGGGAGATTTGCTAGTTTGATCTATAGAATGCTATGCAGTTTCAGATTGTCACTTGAATTGATTTCATACTTACCATAGGTTTTTGCCTGTGTGCTCTTCCCAGCTCCTACAGAAAAAAAGACAGTTTGGACATAAGCATGTAACTTTCTTGCTATTAATTTACTACACTAACATTACCAAACACCAAAATATTCCATTACTTATACTGTTAAGGCATTTTAACCAAATAGTAACAAAGGCTTTAAAGGACATTTTAAAGATATATGTGTAACTACCATATTCTACAAATATGAAAGTGATAACTAATCTAAAACCCATAGGTTTTTTTTTTTCCAGCTAGTAGACCAGAAGTCACTCACCAGAGCAGCTCAAGGTTAAGCAGTATTATGACAAGGCACCACAAGCTATTAATCCTATAACTCATGCAGAAGTCACTGATAACTGATGAAGAGATGAAGCAAGATTCATCTCACTAAACACCTTGGACCAATGTCACTACTTGAGAGGGGAGACCAAGTTTCCCCATGAAGGGTCACTGGTGATTTGTACTCCACTCCCTTCATACTGAAGAGTGGAGAACACAAGATCCTCTACTCCAGAGCCTCTTCCTTTGTCTCCCTCCTTACAGTTATTCAGCCTCCTGCACCATGATGTCAGTTCTTTAGGTAGAATGGAACAGATGCCAAGAATGTCCTTTTATCATCAAGGATATAATGATTAAGAGGAAAGATTTGAAAGCTATGTTCAATATCCGTAAGCTTTGAAGTTTCAAATCAAGACTTTACAAAGCTATGTTCAATATCCGTAAGCTTTAAAGTTTCAAATCAAGACTTTGTCATGCTTATTTAAAAACAGAAACAATGGTAGCTTAAGGACTTATGCAAATTAAAGTGGACCTTTTGTTAGGTATAGCTTTGGAAGCACCCTTTGAAGGCAGACACATCAACTTCACCATTACCTTTACATTCCAAGCACACAACAATAGCACTGTGCATTCCTTCACTAGCCCTACACTTCCTTTAATATGTATGATGTACCTTGTGGGTTACCCAAAGAGGTTTAAGAAAAAGGAATGTCCAGTCCAAGTTCCAGTCAACATTCCCATACCTGCAAGGTTCCCCTTTTGAGACAGTGCCATTACATAAAGATTTGCCACTATGACAACACAGCTGTCTGCTCAAAACAGATCTGCATTTCAAGTACCACCAGAAGCTCAATAATCAGAACAGGCTGGAGCCAAGGCAGACCTGGTATTTCCTGAATATATAGCGAAGATCTTCACACACTTTTTATCTCCTACAACAGAACTCCAACATCTCCTGCTATTACTGAGCCATTTACTCACAGCTACTCAGCTCAAAGTAACCACAGCACAGAGACATTAAGCATCAGAAACCAAGCTCATGGCATCTGGGAGATACACACTAACTGGTCACATAACCCATAAAGCACATCTGGACAATAAATTTAAGCCCAAAATTCAGAAAACAAGTACTTAAGGCTAGAAATAGCCATTCTAATCTAAGCTCCCAAACAGTGCATAGTTGCCTTTTGGATACACTAAAATCCTCTAACCCTTAAAGGGACAAAACTTACACCTGCTCACTGAAACACTATTAGAAATAGTTAGTTTTCCCAAACTTCTGAGATTTAGAAAAGAGGCTCTTGGAGCACCTAATAATCCACCTAATCCAACTCGTTAATGGTCACAAGTAGAGTTCCCCAGGGCTCAGTGGTGGAGTCACCATCCCTGGAAGTCTTTACAAGACATGTAGACCTGGTGCTTAAGGACATGGTTTAGGGGTAAGCTTGACAGTGCTGGGTTAATGGTTGGACTTGATCTTAAAGGCCTCTTCCAACCAAAACAATTCTGTGATTCAGTAATACAGCATTAATCCAAATATCAAGTAGTGTTAAACCTCAGAATTACTACTGGCAGCCACCACTTAAGATTCGAAACTTCTAGTTAAAGTTAACATTCATATCCTAGTTTGTTTTTCTGTAGCTAGAAGATCCAGTGGAAAGCATCTTCCTCTGTCAAATAGTGGAGTTCAACTCAAGGAAAGTGTACAAGCTTGCAGCTGGGACAATCTTTTTCTAAATTTAACCTAAACCCTTTTGCTAATGAGATATATATGTTACTCTGCACGATGTTTTCAGCCCCATTTCACCCTGGCCATCTTGCTGAGGCTACTTAGGTATGATACAGTTAACGTCTTTTAAAAAGGCATCCTGGCATTTTTGTATCTTTACCAGAAGGTGGCCCTGTCAACACAGCATAAGACTGATGTGAAAACAAATTTGGTGAAATGAACTATTTCACACCACTTACTGACACCTGCACAAGACAAGCACACTTATTTGGAGACACTCCAGTTCCAGTGAGCCAAGCCTTCACAACTCCAGCTGGAACAAAGCTAAACCTAGTTTCATAATCTCAAAGTGAAGATGGACTTCATGCAATTTGATCCCAGGACAGAGTTCTCCACGTAATGAGTGAAGTTATGAAATAAACTTGCATAAGAGATCCACACAGACAAAATAACTAAAGCAAAACCAAGACACGACCATTAGGTCACTAATCAAAACAGTTTCTACTTCCCAAACATGGAAGTCTCATTCCCATGTATTACTATAAGCTGACCCTGGAACACTTTACTTGCCATTTTCTTCCAACCCAAGAAAATATTTTGAAGATTCAGTGTAGGGTGGAAGATGCCATTTTTCTGAGGCCAGAACTTCCCAGGCTCTTTTTGAAATCAGTATTTCTGACTTACTAGCCACAGCATATAATGATCACGTTAGTGCTTCACACAGGAGAGCCTTAACACTCAGATCTGATGTTCTGTCTGGGCAATGTTAACAAGCTTTCATTCTGTTACCCTGGCATTTTACATTTTGTGTTTTTACAGTCTGAGCACTGAAATACTATTAGTAAGTTGTTTTCCTTCCATTTCTAAAAAATATTTTTTGTGTAAGCTTCAATCCAAAAGACAGTTACATGTTTTGAAACTAATGCACCACATTTTGTTCAGTCCTAAGACCTGTTCAGCCACCATCATCTTCCTCCACAAGTAAATGAGATGAAAGGAGTGAAATAGGTCAAGTGTGCTTACCTCTATTTCTTTCATGCTAAAGACTTCCACCCCACACTTTTTGCCACGTTCCACAAGCTCTGTGCCAAAAGGCTCCATGATAACAATGGTGTTGAGTACTGGAGTTTCCCCCTTCTCCACACTGGCTAGCAGAAGTTTGGCCTTGTCAGGTTTGTCACAGAAAACCAATGACAAGTCAGCTGGTAAAAGAACAACATTATCAGTGTGACAAGTTGAATTTAGACTACATCCATATGTACTTCAGAACATCCTAATGGATGACTTCTGAGGAAGGCTACAGTTGTGCCCTCAGCCAGCTCTGCCACCACAGGCTCGGTTGCTGAACCACAGAAAGTGTCCTACCTTTGTTCACAATGTAGGTGATGGCTTCAGCTCCCAGCGTGTCATAGAGAGGCACCACCACCATGGAGAACGCATAGCATGCCTGCTCAATGATGACCCACTGCACAAGAAGATGACAGGCAAGTCACTAGGTTTGCTTATTGTACCAGACCTCCAAGAAAGACTCACATTTGGATCCTAACAAGGAAGCTAATAGGACAGAGCTCATTTGGACAAGTCTTCCTAAAGAAAGAAAGGGGCAGTTTGTAACATTTGTTTACTTTGAAGACCTACTAAATTTTTACCTGCAGAAGGAGGAAAGAAACAACAAACAATAAGAAGCTATGGTAAAGTATCCAAATAAAAAAATTCAACTCTGCCCCTTAAAGTAATTTTAAGTACTTTTGAAGAACAGCCAACATTAACTGTCCCCTTAGTTTACCTATTAACAGAAAGACATTGAGTAAGAGTATATTTTTTTTTCTTGGTTTTATGTTATCAAGGTAGCCAAAGCCTTCAGCATTCAGTTACCATGGTACAAGAATCAGTGATGGTCTTGCTCACATCTTGACACATGTTAAATATGCATACACACAGTATTCTTACCTTTACACTGCCTGCAACCTACGTGGTTAAACTAACAGCCAACATTAACTGTCCCCTTAGTTTACCTATTAACAGAAAGACATTGAGTAAGAGTATATTTTTTTTTCTTGGTTTTATGTTATCAAGGTAGCCAAAGCCTTCAGCATTCAGTTACCATGGTACAAGAATCAGTGATGGTCTTGCTCACATCTTGACACCCGTTAAATATGCATACACAGTATTCTTACCTTTACACTGCCTGCATATCATGCACGCAACCTACGCAGTTAAACTAGAAGTCCTTTGGAAAGCCAGCCCCAGAAAGTTTCTCACCATTTCTCAGGACTAACATTGTTTAAGAGAATCTAATCTGAAGACTTGTAGAAGAAACAACTGCATCCCTGCAAGCTGCAATAGGAAGGATTTGCCTGCTAACAAGTGCAGTACTCAGAATGGGTATTGCAGCCATATTGTATGATGCAAGCTGATGATGCTTTACAGCAAGCCTGATTTCATCCAAAGTACCATCAAGATAAGATAGCAATGCAATTCTTTTTCCAGATTGCTGTTTACAAGCTATGCCAAATAGCTACTAGCTACACCAGTTACAGGGTAGCATGTGACTCCTGAAATGAAGAAAGAAGTCAGTGGAACTGTAACATTTTGGGGTTTTCCCACTGAAGTTGAATGGCAAAATTTCTCTGACACAGTACCTTTAGTCAGTTCCAGTTACAGGAGCAAAACATGCATCTTCAGAAGTCACCAGAACTTACAATTCAAGAAGGACTGCATTAACAAGGGTGCTTGTTTCCCTTCCCCACCCCTAAACTGTCACACTTTCCAATATTTTTGCAGGACACTAGCCAGTTACCTCACCCCTGTACAATGACAAGTTCAAGCATCATTCAGCTGGTTATTCCATACAATATCAAATAGAGGTCATGTTAACAAAGTTGCTAAATCTGTTTTATGAACTTTACTAGGGGCAATTTTCCTCCACCAAGTTCTCTACTGAATAAAACAGCCTTAAACTCAGAAAAATTCCCTGAAAGCATTTATGCAACAGGCAAGTTATACACCTTTTGTCCAAAAAGACTTCTTATAAAATTAGCACAAGGCCAGCAGCAAACAGGTAACTAGATTTTCATGCAGACATTAGACATACTGATAAGTCTACACAGGCACACCTATGCCAGCTGTACTGCTATTCAGCAGCCTGAACTTTAGTAGTTATTTTAAGAGGATGAGGACCTACTACAGTAGACTTCAGAAGCTGCATATGGTGCTAAAAGCTCCCTGTTGCAGCCTCCAACAGCACTCACACACCATCATTCTCAGTACAAACAGCATCTTTATTTTCTGGACTATGGAAAGAAGACATTCTTCCATTTAGCTTCTAAAGTTTAGAGTAGTTAAATACACATAACAAACCTTGACATCTGAGTTCTCTCAGGGCTCAAGCAAGCAACTGGTATTAAATACAGACAGACTGAAAGTGTCAGTTTGTTTTCTGACATGACTGAACTAGCAAGGGACACTATATTTCACTGTCCTGTTTGCTCAATCCAAAATACAGCTTCCCTGCCAGCAGAAGAGATCATCTGTTCTCCAGTTACTCAAACAGAAAGTAAAGTTTTTATTTATAAATCCAAGTTTAATTTTTTTAAGTGAATATTTAAGCAAGTAATATACTAGGATTTTCCCCACTAGGGGATTTCCCCAGCAGCTGTTCCCTGAGCTAACAAATGTGAATCATTTCACACAAAAAAACTTCACGATCTCCTGTCTGGATTAGTGCTTATGTTGGGGATGTCACAACACCCATCCAGTAGTTTTCAGCAGGGAAAACCCCAGCTTTAAAATTGCTGGTTTAAATAAGCCTTTCCAGGCCATTCCTGACCCAACTCAAAGCCTGCTGGAGCAATGCAGGCCAAGCACATTTTGTCTCTGAACTAGAAGCAGACCACACTACCGTGGTCTCCTTCAGAAAACTCACTAACCCCGCAGCCAAACAGTTCACACCCAAAGGTCTGTAGAGACAATTCAAACTGACATCTATCTCCCCTTTTTACTTCCAGTTCATAATGTCATAAGCACAGGAGACTCAACTCAAGAGGCTGTAACGTGTCATTTAACAGCTTCTTCATTGGAACTACCCCAGACTTCATTGCAGAAATTAAACTGTAGCTGTTAGAACCAGAATTTCACCAGGAAAAACCAAGCAAACTACTGCAGATTTAAGAGCCTGGAAAAAAAGTTTTTCTTCGCCTCTACAAGGCTAGAGTTAGGGGGTTTTGTGGTGGAGGTTGGAAGAGGAGGAAAGGGGTCACAGTCACTTGTCACACAGCTCACATTTTAATGACAGCAGGCAAGACTTGGTGACAAACTGAAATTAGAAGAGATCCAACACCAAGCTGTTGTCCAGGATAGAGACAACGACAGAACTTCTCTGTCAACACTGTAGATGGCTCTAGATAACAACTGGGAGTTTTTATATCAAGAGGATATTTTTGACAAATCTCACGAACCAGTCTCCTGTCTTAACACAGGTTGGGATTGAACTAGCTTAAAGCAACAAGTACTGTCTCAAGCTACCAAGCACATAATAGGTTAGCAAAATCCAGTTCTGTTAAATAGATTTAAAACCATTATGAAATATCCAGTAAATAATTAGAAACAGCAAGCTAGAAGCACTTCTGGGTTAAAATGGACAGACACTAATCTAGATATCTAAGTATTCCCCTAGTTCTCCTAGAGCTCATAATTTCTTTGCCAGGGAATCCTTTTTAATTGTGTGATTTTCTTTTGTCTCACTGCCCCTTTAAATAAACTGCTGTTAATTTTCTATTTTTGCCTTCATCAGCAGTTCTCCTTCCCAGAATCTTTGTGCCCAGGGCCTCTGTCAGAGAGAGTTCTATCACCTTTAGCCATTTTCTATTCACCTAAATATTTAATCAGTAAGTGTTTATTTGGGTTTTGAAGGCTTTAAACACCTCCTTGTGACTTCCAACCACTTTCAATTACCTTGTACTCCAATGTCACTTTAAGAGAAAGCAAATAGTGATTACATTCACTAAGTTCTGCATTAGCTTCCCATTAAACAGGCCTCCTCTATGAACTAGAAAGAGAACAGAATTGGTTAAGTTCTTATGGATTCCCTGATTCTCTTCCTTCTGCATTCAGGTCTGGGAGAAAAAACCACAAGCACACAAAACCACAATAATAATACACTAACAGTTGTGCCAATTAGCAGTTTTGTTTCTTAGCTAAAAATGCCATGTCTTTGGCTTGTGGGTCTGACATCAGCCTTTAGCCTTTTCCTAACATCAAATGGACTCGTGGTAGGGAACGTTAGTACACGGCCAAAAAGCAACAGATATAAGAGAGGTCCACTTCAATACTAGCTAGACCACCAAGACACACACTGCCAATTGAATTACCTCAGGTCTGTTTTGTGAAAAGATGCCTATATATTGAGTGTGAGACGGTTTGAAGCCTCGGTGGAGTAACGCAGAGCCCACACACTCAGCTCTATCTGAAACCTGGAAGGGCAAAAGAGAGAAGACAAAAAAAATTGAGAGCAGGCTCATCAGTACACACCCCTCAACATTATTTTACCATCCATCTTACCAAAAGCAGTTAATAACTGGTATGAAGCAGACAGAAGTTTTCTAGGCTATTATGGATGTCCTCTGACTGAAAACCTAAATGTGGCAGTGCTATTACACTGCACTGATTGTAGATGCTACAGTTGCACTCCATATGCAGCAGAAAAGACACTTAATCCACTTGGACTTGAAAGAGTAAAGTTTTCATGTTACACTCACATCCAGAGAGAAGCTGGTTTGTTGTATCTGTATTAAACCCCAGAAGAGACCCTGGCATGACTCAGCATTACATTTCTGCTCAGTCACAAGCACTACATATGCCATCCTTCTGCTTTGCTTGGTGCCTATGGGAACAACATCTCTCCCTTCAAAAACTGGGAGAGTAAAGGAGGCAAAACCCAGCTAGCTCTACAAAACGTTTGGGAAGGCAACTTTCTAAATTCTTTCCATATAGCACATGACCTGAATCTGTGTTAGTCACATAATTCAAACATCAAAGCTTTATTAAGGAGAGGTTGCACGTAACAAGTGTCCAGCAAAATCACCTTGGAAAAAGTGAGATCAGCTCCATAAAAAAATGTGTATAATAACCTTAACAGTATGCAATACACAAGGTTTAAGCAAATTTGAAGAGAATAAGTGATTAAATCAGGAATGACCTAAAAGTGCACAGCTGTTAAAAGACCTGCATAAAGGTATTTTTAGCAATCATGAAGGAGCATGCTACTAGTTGGAAGCATATCTGTTAGCACTCTATATAACCCTTATTCAGTAGGATGGAGACACATTGTCAAGAAGCACAAATAACATCAGTAGATACAGGACTTTTCCTAGTGTAAAATGAGCCTCTCAGAAGCAAGCACCTAAAGTAGCAGCAGTCTGAGTTCCTGAATACTACTTCAAAGCTGCGGCCCTCAGAGGCAGTGTCCAAGTTCTAAACAATTCAGCAAGAAGATAAAAGTTGCCAAGATAAACTCTGAAATAAAACAATTCATAAACCAAGTAAGCAGAGGAGATACTATCTCTCCATTGCACATATCTGAGGTTGTTCCTTTAAAATACTTTAATACAAACTACAACCTTTCTGCAATATTCTGCTGCTACTTTAAAGCATCTAAATAATTAAGATCTGTTATATCACTGGATCTTCTAACAATGGTCTCAGCAAGCAAAAGCAGGTCTAGCATTAAATTAGAGAGGCTACTCACCTCTTTATAGGATATCCACTCATATGGCTGGTTTGGTTTTCTAACACCTAGACATGGGCCATTATCTAGAAAAGATAAATCAAAAGGTACTCAAAATTTAACCCTGACTCCTGTCCTGACAACACACTAACTCGACTGTGTTAAACCTCTAGGTTCTTTGCAGACACCTTCAGAAGATAAAACTTTTTTAGAGTGGCAGAGAGGAAAGCTGGGGAAGGACAGAGGTTTAGGCTAAGGAACACATCAGTGACTTACTTCATCCACATGACCCTGCTTCACAAGAGGTCACAGTTAAGGTTGCCTTCAAGAAAGTTCACATCCCATACACATTTAACTTATTGCTAGGTAGACACCTCCTATCCCCAACTTTCAAGAGTCCAGATCTTTAGTTCTTGATACATTGCTGAAAAGTAGTTTTAATTTTAGACTTACTTGATACTTGCAAACCCCTTTGGAAGATATCATAAGCTGTTCTGACATCATCGTAGTAGTAAACCAGCGGTTCATCGCTGTGAAGAAGAGAGGACCTTCGAGCATGCTCACTACCCTAAAAAAAACATTTAGAAAGGTTAGACACAATTGTTGGTGTTAGGAATTAACAGGAAGTTCTTGAGGGAATAAAAACACCTCATCCAGTAAGTGTTTTGTTGTCAGCCTTGGCAAATTCTGCTTGAGAGAGCGTCAGGGTTTTTTTTCCACCCTCAAGTGAGAGCTCTGCAAGAAGTACTAGAACACTGTTTATAAAGTCAGACTGGTCCCTCTTACAAAAACCTCTCAGGCAAAATCATCTTCCTCAGCTACCTATGACAGCACATAACAAAGCAGAATGACAAAGTGCCCTTTGACACTCCTTACTAGACACAGGGTTTACCTTCAAAAATGTTTTACTTCATTGCAGTATGCAGCATAACTAATTCCATCATGTTTTCCAAATCACTCCAGCCTCAGAGCTCTCTAGACACAGTATTAATGCTGAGATTCTAATCTGCTTTTCCAATTAAGATGGCAAAGCATCATCACAATTCAAACTGTGCTTTCAAAGCCTGAATGATTTTAAGGCTGGGTAACAACACCCTAAGTGTTCTCATAACTAAAATACTGTTCCAGATAAACTGAGTCCTTTAATTGAATTTAAAGTTCCATCTTCCAGAAATTGTTTCCTCCTGATCTAGAAGCAGTCAAGACAAATCTGCCTTAAGGATTAAAATCACTGTTTTTCAGCAGGTCAGTATTTATAGTCTACAATTGGAAGTTAACACAAGAATTTAATAGTTCACTGTTTTAACAGTCTTTTTCAGAGTGATTAGATCATCCCATTTTATATCAATCAAGTTTCACAAATCAGTTATGCAAGTACTACTAGGTCATACTTATTAGTCCTGCTATGATGACAGACAACTACAAGCAAGCTCTTAGCAGGAAAAGCCTCACTGGTGACACAGGAAAGTCTTGCATAAACATTGCTCAAGAGTTGCTATTGGTGATCACAGTCAACTCCTGATGCTTTCAAAGTCAGCTCTTGAAATAACTAAATCTGTGCCAAAACTGTGCCATTATTCACAATGCCAAGTATTCCCAGACACTGGTTTCTCTTCCTGTTTATAAAGCACCTGGAATACCAGAGAGCATCTGTTCACGTATGAGGTACACAGACACAGGGTTATGTGCAGAAGATGTTGTTAACCATGTCCACAGAAAAGCATATTAAAGGCACATCAGAGGAAAAAAAATTTTAACACTAAAACAAGTCTAACTTGTTTTAGCAAAATGCTGTGCATAATGCAGTGCTTGCCACACCTTTGACAGTAAGTTGAAACACTGTGATCATGATCCAGAACAAGTTAATGACTGGCTTACCTCTACAAATTCGTAACATTAGAAAAAGAAACAAGAGCATACTTTCATTCAGACCAACATCTACTCTAAAGGAAATGAACAGATCACTAGCACATGTCTCAAAGCAAGATTGCTTGCTTTAATGCACTGGTCTCACAGATCCTGGATAACCCAGGTCAGCTTCTAGATTCCTCAGATTTACCACCTCTGGAGCTAACCTGGGGAAGACCACACAGTGTAGTTTGTAACCACATTCACAGGTAATCTCAACAAGCATAATCTATCACTACCATGTTTGATGTGCTACAATTCCTGCTCCAGGTGAAATATAGTAGCCCAAGCCCTTCCTCAGCAACCGCCAAGAAACATTTTTTCTTCTCATCAGAGCTACTACTGTTTTCTTCACACACCCTATTACTCAGCACTATAAAAGCAGTTTTTGCAAGGCCCGAGGCACTAACCAAAGGTGAGGGTGAGACTTATCAGACAGGCAGCACACTGATTAGATAGAAGCCTGACTGCACTATCCTTCTGAAAAATAGAAACAGGAACAGACTATTTAAAAGACCCCACAAGGTCTCATGAGCTTTCAGTAAAGGGAAACAAATTGTGGTTCTGCCTACTTTATTCTTCTTCCCAAAGTAAAGTGAAATTAACTGAATTTTCAACAGCCCTAGAGCAAGTTTTGCTGAAAAACACTTAGCTCTGTGCTGAAGACCATCACAAGCTCAATGTTATTCCTTCAAAACTGCAGTGAAATACACTTAGAAATGCCAAAGATCATTTAGACCCGACCTTATGCTCCCAGTTTGAGCTCATCTACTAGTCTGTATTATGGTGTTGGTCTACATTTTGCTTGAGACTAGCAAGAACTGTATTTTAAGAGCCTGTCCAAAGGGCCCTTTATTGAGACTATTTGTGCAGTATCAGGGAAAGTTCTGTTCTCAGCGAAGTTTTCTAAAAAACACTGGTCATTACAAACAAACATCTGAATCTCAGGACTGGAATGTTTGCCTGTTTTCACACAAGTTGTTTGAATGGAATCTAACGGGTCTGTCCAGTACAAAGGCAAGCAGTCAAAAAGGTTGTCAGTTTTACCAGAGAATTCTTAAGGAGCCTAGCAATAAAGTCTTCTTAATGTGAGAACAGCCTCTGGTTACTCATGTATGTAGGCTTGCAGCAGCTCAGGCCTGGAGCTACAGGCAACTGACCCTTTACACAGCAAGTGCTAGACATGGACTAAAACTTTGTCATTGGCTCAGAAGAGCAGCAGCTGAGGGAAACAGTCTTATTCTACAGCAGAGGCACATATTACTCTATCAATGCCTATTCAGGTCACATAAAAGAAATGCTTTTGTTCAAGCCACAGGTTTGCTTCTTGTTGGCACAGGCTGCTTAGGATTAGCAGTAACATCAAAGCAGACCTGGCTCCACCATGCCTCAGAGGCAAGAGATATAATTTGTTCTCCTGAGAGGGTGCCTACACCAGCAAGTGGTGCTTAGGTCATCGACATGCATACTCAGAGCAGCAGGAAGTAGAAACTAGAGATTTCTAGCCAGCGATATAATTTTAAGCATGCTAATCCCTAGGTAAGCACACAACAGCTAAAACTGGTGTCTTAACAGGGGAACAAGCACACATCTCACCAAGTGATTCTTGATAGACAAGGCAAGCTAGAGGTCTAGTAGTGTATCAGGAGAAAGGAAATAGGTTTAAAAGTTCTCATGAGTTCAATACCTCTCTCCATATTTGAATGTCTTTTAAAGGGAGTAAAAAGCCAGACTTAAAAATCCAAACTCTTGTTACTAGAAAACACTGACAGGCTAGTTTATTTATATCCCATCCTCCTACATGCTTTAGCAGAACTTGATCCCAACAGGAATATTTGGGCTTTTAAAGCAAGACTTAATTTGACTGTGCCTACTACTAGGTATCAAAGGTGCAGCAGCTTTGCTCAACAGGACTAATGCCTCATTTCTACCATTACTGTAGCACTAATTCTGAACAATACATCGCATGATTGAGCACAGCATGAGTCTCACTAGTCAGACCTTATTTAGAATTACTCTTCATTAATCTTGTCCCCCCTCCTACAGGGAAGGGATTCAAGTGGATCCTGAAGGACTTTTCACCTGTACCTCTGAGGAGTTCCCCTGAAGAGAGATCAGGCTGTGAGCTTTGAAGACAAGACAGTTTCTTTCAGTGAAATGGAACTGTAGTAGGCATACTTTAAAGATCATACTCCACATATTAATTGTGGCACCTACTCTAAAACAGCTGATACTTTCAGTAACTCTTTGCACCCACACTCAACTAAGCATGTAATCTTTATGCCTATTCAGTGATTCTTCAAGAGGGCCACTGGGTGTTGGCCTACCCAATCAAAGCTTTCCAGAGATGGGAAATGACCTGGAAGAACAGTATATAAGATCTTTTTCATTCCATATAAAGTTAGGAATATTTATTATCAGAACATGTAGAAAACTTACTCCAGTTACTGACTTAATTTAGCTCTATTAGAGGCCAAAGATATAAATCTTAAGTAAGACTTAAGCAGAAGCTTATTTGTAGTTCAAAATTGTTATAATTAATGAACAGTTAGATTAGATATTAAAAGAAAGAATAGAATTTCCTTCTGACATACCTTTGTTGGAGCACACTGCCTACTCTCTAGACCTTAATACTGCATTGCTTAGCCAGGAAAATGTTATGACAATTTGACAGCAGGATTTGTTATTTTTCTTCTGTAGAAGTGACAATCTTAACACACGTATAAAAGAACACAGTAAGCCAAGTGAAGTTAAGCCAAATGTAGCAAGAAACTTAATCCCAAGCATCCTATTACAGTCCTGTTACTGTTATAGAAGTACCTATTCTAACAGACATTTGAAACTTGATTCAGAACCTTCTCACCTGATTACTGGTTGGTACAGTTTACAACACTACATTAAGGGCTGTATCTGAACTGTCAGTAAACAGAACTGGGTGGATCTTGCTCATTTCACCATGTTTTCAAGCTCAAGCTCTCATCACCAAGAAATGCTAACACAATCAGTTGTTTTTCTACTTTTTACAATCAATCAGTTTTACTACTATTCAGTCATGCTATCAAAACATTTTCTGAAGAGGCAATGACAAATAATGCTGTTATACTTAACCTTGCTCTGATCAGAGAGCTAATGTTAATTAGTACTCTGTGGATCAATGAGGCATTAACTAGTTCAGTGAAGACTCATACCACCCAACAATGGTTTCAATCACAGAACCCAGTAGTGATGAGCAACTTTGAAGAGGTAAATGAAGTCAACTGAGACTGCTGTCAAAAGTTTCAAGCAAATAAGCATGTGTCATTGGTTTTGTGACCAGTTAAGAGCCACTGTTTTACCATCTTCTAATGGTAAACCAATCCAACTCCAACCTTCCAAGTCTATGCTGACTAGTGAGGCCTTCCACAGCTATAAAGCTTTCACTGCTAGTTTAGTCCAGCCACCAACACGTGCTGCTCTACAAGACTATCCCACCCATTGCTTACATGGCTGCTGCCAGCATTGGGAAAGCTCACCAAGAGAAGATTCTACAAGAAATAAAGTGCCCAATTTGAAGCTATGACAAGAATTTGCTTTGCTAAACATTTGTGAACTGTGGAACTTTCAAAGGGCTCAGCCACCTTTGTTTACATCAGTTTGTAGTCACATCTACTCTTAAGCACAAGCAGTAACATCAATTGTATGGGGTACAGGACAACTAGACATGGTCTATACCATACCAAACAATGTGCTGTAAAGGGAGACCTCAGTTGCAAGTATATAGAAGAAATTCTGTAGTGGTAGTTTCTGACTACCAAGAGTAATATAGGAAACAGTGAGCCTTACAATCCTACATTTTTCAAGTAACCCCTTAGAAGATCACATTCTTTCAAAGCTGCCTCCTTCAAAAGGAGATAACACCTTGCCTACCTCAAAGAAATACAGAGGCACTCTTCAAAGAATGAAATTAGTAAAATCTTGGCTCTGTATTGAACAGGGAATGATACAACAGCTGCTCAGGAAACCCCAGCCGTGTAATCAGTTGTCCATATTTGCTTCTAAGCAACAGTTCCTCCCAGTCAGACTGTTTCCATATTTGACATTACTGTTGAAAAACACCACCTAACAGCAACTGTCTGCTTCTAAAAAGCATAAGCTATGCTAGCATATCCAGAGTTTAGCAGGAGGTACTTCAATTTCAACTTACTTTATGGCTGGGATCTCTTGGCAGGACTAAGATCTTTCCACAGAACATTCGAGGACAATCAGTGCCCTCTTCGTGCTTGTAACCCAATATAGAGTCTCACCTGTCAGCTGCTATAAGCTAAGTATTATAACAGAAAATTACTCCCCTAACCAGTATACACCAGCATACATACTGACCCCAAGACCTAATTTCATGTCATCACCTAAACACACAGCCAGGAATTGAAAACTACACTGCGCCAGTTCTAACATGCACAAGTTTCCTGCCAGTCAGATCAGAAGCTCAGTTTTCCCAACTCTTCTTCTCCCATGCTAGTTACTACCACTATAATCTCAACCCTCCAACTGGTTTTCAGACTCAGAAAACTGAGTTCAAGCCAGATTTCTGGAAAAAACAAAACTGCCCTGAAACATGTTCCCCCCCCACATTACAAGTTTAGAAATGCTTCTGTAAATCAGTGTTCAGTCTCTCCCAGTGCCACCTTGAGCTCCCAAGTCTGGTGAACAGCAGCATCCACCAAGTGAGGCTTACCTCTACTTCCACAGACTGCATTGCCAAGTCGCAGGGTGGCTTCAGGGCCTTCGGCCTGGTTGCGTACCAGTAGGTGGTGAGGGCCGCGAAGGCGCCGAAGCCCATGAGGGTGTTTGTCGGGAGGGTGCGCACGTACTGCCTGACGTCCCCCAGCTCCGGCACACGCAGGTGCCTGAACAGCTCGTGCGCCTGCATCGCCATCCGCTGCCTCCTCCTGGCGCTGGGCTCTGCCGAGGGCGAAGAAAGAAAAGGACACGCAGATTTGAAATCCCCTTTTGATTCACTCGATGCCATGTGCACTTTGTCCTACTGGCTTCCCACTATCAAAATAATCCGGACCACCACCAGGCAGGCAATACCTTTAGGCTTCTGTGCTGCAGTTACCTAAACAAGCAATTACTTGTGGATACTCTAGAAGAACCAGGTGGGGCTGACAGGAAGCAATTTCTCCAGGGCTTAAATATTGCTTTAATATTGCTTTAATATTGCTTTTAGCAAACGCTGCATTTTGACAAAACTTTTGCCTTTTTTAAGGACAGCATTTCACAAATGCAAAATAGTTATTTGTAAAGCAGCTGTAGTATAAGACTGTTTAAACAGTGACTGTCAAACAGGAAAGTCTGGGAGAGGGACGGCAAGGCTGTAAGACGTTAACTTGCCAAATTAATATAACAGAGAGCAGCCTAATCCTGTAGTAGTATAGCAGAAGCAGGATTTTTCATGTCTTAAGTCCAGTGAAAAACTTTCTCTCTTTTCTGCTCTCCCTTCAGTCACGCAGAGAAAGCTCACTGGAGCAAGCTGCCTTCAAAGCCGTTATCCTCCCATAGTTCCTCTACACTAGCAAGCTTCTGACTTCTCCCGGCAGCAATTTATCCCTGGCCACGAGGCAGAGCGAAGCAGCTTCTCAGGGGCCCCACGGCCACAGCACTATAATCAGGCGCAGGAAGCACATTCGATCCGTCACGTTCGCACAGAAGGAAGAGCTGAAAGAGGCGGCTCCCCACCACCGCTCGCTGACACGGATACTCCAGTACGCG
>NW_008592865.1:284-7131 GCF_000691845.1 Merops nubicus | reverse complement strand
CCCGCCTCTGGCAGCCCCCTGCTGTTCCCCCCTGCCCGAGGGGCAGGGGAAGAGATACGTTTACTCCCATCATTTAGGTCTGGCCATTTCCTATGGACAATAAAATCAAACAAAGGACCTAAAGAATGTCAAAATGTGTTTCAACAGCTAGAACATACTGTGTAACAATGCACCGCTGCAGGAGGGCAGCGCAGGAGACGCTGAAATCCAAGCAGGCAGAATTATATGCTTATTAGTTTTAAAACCAACCATATCAAGCCTTAAAACCAACCACATCCAGCTAAGATTTCATATTTCTACATGAAAACCTCTAGCTGACAGTCTGCACCACTGCCATCAGTTACTCAACCAAGCAACAGAGGGGTTGTCTAGCTCACAAAAAGTCTAATCAGTATGTGGACAAGGGTTTGCTAGAGAGAGCAAACAAGCCATAAATTAGTTCAAAAGGCCCATGGTTTCACAAAGTTAGCAGAGGGACAGGCTGAAGTAAGGTCACAGGTGGGGGCAGTGTCAGGGTGGGATTAATTCCCATCTCTGGAAGTGTCCTGGAGGTATGGAGTGCTCCCCAGCTTGCAGGCACTGCCCTCTCTCCCCCAGACACTTTTACAGCACATCCCCAGGGCACAGGGCTGCATCACCTGGTCATGGGGCACAGACACCTCTTGGCTATTTGCACTGAGATACAAAGCAGGTTATGCTCAAAATCCACAACACACCAGGCTGCAGTAGTGGAAGGTATAGGAGAACTGAATGTTAACAAGGAACTTCTTCATCTTCCCTTTGCATAAAAAAAAAAATTTTAAAAAACTGACTTAATGAAAAGTGAATGACTCAAAAAAAATGAGTTGCTACTATGCTGTTGCTTTTTATGCATCAAGTCACACTCATGAGCACTGCAGGCATGAAAACTACCTGAAATTTTAACTTCAACTTTAACACAGATGAACAGTAAGAATAAAAAGTCAGGAAGTTTTGGCTTACAACTTGATTTTGTGTATATCAGACACCACATTAGGAAACTAGAAAAAGGGGGCTATGAAGTATGCAAGGGAAGGAAAGAGCTAAGCTTGCTCCTAGCAAGTCCCAATAACTACAAGTACCTTTGGCTTTTAAAACAGATACTCGCTTTCCTCTCTGCATTAGTCATGATGTGTCCTGCACGAACTCTGTGATTCAGGAATGCAATGTAATTAGAGTTACTCTTACAAAGGGCTGTGGTGCCATTACAGCTAAGAACAGAAGTAAACATGATCATCTCATTTGTACAAGAGTCCCATTGTACTCAAGGAGCTGCTATAATTTCAGCCTAGGTGAAGGGAGATCCACACCACTGTTCAGAGTTCCTTGCCCAGCTGTAGAGCGGCCTGCAGCATAAAACATTCTTGAGCAGTTAAGCCACAAGTTATCAGTTACTAAGGAAATGTTTTACTGCTTAGGTTTATGAGGGATGACATTTTTTTACATCCTCTACCTCATCTGTACAAAACCCAAGGTTATGACAGTCTTCTGGAAGACCAAGAAATTCCTAACTTAAACAGTATCTGCTAAGTCCTATCAACTCTTTTTTTTTGTGCTTAGGACAAAGCCAGATGCAACAGGAAGACTAAATTCACATCAACATGCACATCCAAATATGCCCTATCAAGAATGGAAACTTCAATGCCTCCCAGCCTCCTCTGATCCATCTCAGTATCTTGGCTCATGCTCCAATCACATCAGACATCCAGGGTCTTTACCATGACCAAAGAGAGCAGTTTGGAGCATTCAGATTGAAATACAAAGATGTCCCCAGTGCAGCTAGGATTTGTGTTCCAGCCCTTTTCCTCAAGGAAGGACCCAGCTAAGTCTGCCCAACCCAGACAAGCAAAAAATACATGCTGTCTTCAAACTCAGGTCCTGCAATTTCTTCTCACCCAGACAGGCTCTGGACCACAAGGAACAGACTCAGAAACTCAGCCCCAGGGCAAGACATGACATAGCAAACGACTGGGAGTCACAGCTGGAGACCCAAAGGAAGAATATCCCAGATAAGAGAAGTATTAGTTTGTGATACGTACGTTGCTACATGTAGGAAAAAAACCTGGAGCAGAATGGGCAACATTTGAGTTTAAAAGCACTTTATCCCTCAACATAACCAGTAAACCTTGGTTTGTTTGCAAGTTTAGAAACAAATACAGGGAAGTGGTTTTAAGAACAGGGCAAAACTGCTTCAGAGATAGCTACCTGTCCTGGCCATCTCCACAGAAACAGCAGTGCCCAAAATGCAGCCTATGAAAGCATCCCTTCGGAACTCATCGTATCAATCCAGTCACAGAGTTCTGCATGGGTCTAACAAAGCCAGCTCTCTCTGCTCACACCCCCCCCGCAGCACCCAGGACTCATTCTTTACAGCAGAGCCAGTATCTCAAGGCAGCAGCCCAAGTTGGCAGGACTCCGTGGTTCTTTGCTGCTCCTACTCTGGGTGGACAATGGGCTATTTACCGCGGGCAGCAGCCTGCCCATTGTCTGCCCATGGCCAGACATCGTCCCACTGCAACCCAGAAGAACGGGAGAGCAGCCGCAGGCTTCTGTACTGCAAAGAAAACAACCCCAAGCACCAATGGCCTCTCCTCCTCTCTATCCTAATATTTAGATGAAAGGCACACTGGCACTGCAGTGGCCTGCCATAAAGGCAGGTCAACCACACAGTGTAGTTCTTACCGTTACAGGTTAGGCTGCACAGCTCCCACAGATCTGTTTTACTTCAGTCTTTCCCCACTTACCCTTTGAAAGAGCAAGAACAGAAGCATGTTATACCTCCTTTACCAAGTATAAAGGAAGGTGCAACAAACAGCTCTGGCTACTAACAGGAGAAATCCTTTTGTCTGAATAAAATACATAATCAGGTCAGAGTGCATTTATAATCAGCTTAAATTTCAGTCAGTCCAACCTGTCCCAGATACAGGCTCCCACAACCCTCTGCACGCTGGCCAGGCACTCATCTGGTTGTGCAGTCACACCAGGGAGGTGATCTGGCAAACACCATTTCCCTGGGTTACTCCTGATGCCAGTTCCTGCCTGGATGACCAGGTAGCCATTAGCTCCCAGAAGGAAAGACAACAGCACAGCTGGGGAAAGGGACAGACTGTGACAATACTACATCTCAAGCACACAACTCCAGCTGCTGCATGCAAGCCCTCCCAGCATTTTCTCCCCCTGCCTTACAGCAAAGCCCAATAATGGGACTCAAGTCTCACACTCACCTATGATAGAGCCAAGCTGTAGCAGGCAAGAAAACTACAATCATCCTCAAGATACAGCAAAGGAGCATAGTTAATTGAGACCTGAAGGAGAACCCTTAGATCCTTGGTTTAAGCTTTGTATAACATGAAAACAGCAAGATGCCTCCTAAGGTGCAGCCTGTCATGTCATATATGACACGACAGTCTCTACTTAGCCACAAAGGACTTTCCTGAACAAACCAAGTACTGCTGAACTGAATCAATTAGACCACTCTGCCCTCCTCCATCTGCCTCCCCCCCCAGTTAAAAAGTTAAATTAAAACCGTATCTGACAAATTCACCTTCCTGCAGCAGTAAAGAGGGACAAACTAAAAAGCTGTTAGTGAGGAACCCATCCATGCACAGAAGAAACAGCAGGTCCTTCATATTCACCCCTCCACCCCCGGCCTGGCTCTGAGCAACCACAGGGCACCCTAACATAGTTCAGGTTGCCTCTGCTGTTTCAGTTCTTGTTCCTGCATTTGGTACAAAGCAGGACCAGAGGGCAGGAGTCAAGAATTTAGATTCAGCCTCATCAGTTGGGCCATGGGGATTTACTTTGTAAGCTACAACTGAAGTTAAGACTCTTGCTGCAACCTCTAATGAGCAGCACGTCTGATACTGAAGTGTCAAGGCTCTGTCCCCATCTAGGAGGAAAGTCACAGCCTTGTTGTGTTCTCAGGCTTTTGGCTGCAATCCTCTCACAACCAAATGGAACAACACCTGGATTCTTGCCTCTTAATGATGCCCAGCAAGTAACCTGAGTGCACACCAGTGAGGTCACTAGAGTTTATTCAAGGTCAAGAGCTGAACCACATGACAAAAACCTGCTCCATGCCTTTTGTGCAATTACAGTCCTCCAGCAGCACTTGGTAGCCCTGTGTATTAGGAAACCAATACCATCCACTAAAACCTTTCAGACAGTGATTGATTCGAATGATTTGATTTATGCCTACACACACAATGTGTCACTAGACAATCTTAGCAGTTTCTCATCCTCAAAGACCACAGAAGAGGCCCACAAATATCTACTTTGTAGCCTAAATTACTGTCCATTAGAGTGGCATCCCTACCTCTTTGATTTGCAAGTACATCATGGCACTATTGTTAATTTAACCTCAATCCAAATGCATCTCAGATGTATATCACCCTACAGAGGCAAACTGCTACAAGCCAGCAGCTTTTTCGTGACATTAACAACTTGAGTGCTTCATACCAACATACTCACTCATTCTACTCCTCCCAGGAACAGGCTGCTATTCAGAAAGGCCAATATGAAACATCAAGCCAACACATGCTTCAAGTGCTCACCCCAGACTCTGAAAGAGTGAGTTTTACTCATACTTCTGTCACCTGAAGTCTAGCAGAAGGCAACCTGGGTCAGGCACACTAAACCCCATTGCACCACGCTAGATAGTGTTTACATTCAGAAGGGTGTTTTAGAAAAATGTAACCCTTAACACTGTGAGACTGGACAGATCAGCAAGTACTTACAAGAAGGAACTGGTTCACCTAGTGACCTCCCAACACCGGCATCACAAAAAAAAGTAGGACAAACCAAGTAACCTCTTGACCTCTTCCGGCTTTCCTAGGAGATTAAACCATTCACAGTGGGCTACTAATGCAGCCCAACTGCAGAGGCCAAGTTTTCAAAACAAGGCACATGCAGCATCAAACAAAAAAGTTTAAGAGTTCTGGGTTTAAGAACAAGAATTCATACAAAAAGGTAGAAGTCCTCTTCTGCAAATGAGGCATTATGTCCTTCTGCTATATGCCTTAAACAGTCCCAACGACAAAAACAAACCAAAATTTTCCTTCTAAATCACTCCAAAATCATGCAAGTTCTTTTTCAATCAGTTCTGAACAAACCACAAGTACTACATCAAACCCTAATCAAAAAGGAGTATTTTACTGTCATCTTTTACTCTCTGTAGATGAGTAACTCCCAACACGAAAGGCAGAAAAAGAGAGCAGAAACCTTGAGTTATCAAGTGTCCTTGTTTGAGGACTCAGGCAGGATCTGCAGAAATGCAAGCTCCCCATCTGCAGCCAAGGTTCAGCCTACTGCCTGCAAAGGTCAGTGCTGTATAGCAGTGCTCCCCTGAGCCACATGGCACTGGGAACTCCCACCTAAAACCCTTTACCAACAAGCAGCCTGTCTCCTCTCTTCTTTGTGAGGATTTCTGGGACATCACCACTATTTATGGTATTTTAATATTTTATATATCTGAACTTGTAATTCAGGACAGCTGAGAAGTAGGCTATTAGCAGCCAGTCTATTCATCAGACTACCAGAAGCCAAATTTACCAGGCTATGTGTCTCCTCGGGACAGAGTCTCTCTCCCTCCCTCCCTGCTGCACATTTGAAAAACTGTGCCATGAGCCTTTCTTTAGCCTAGTCTTTTCCACCAGCTGTATTAACACAACTCAGAAAAATAAGAAACAAAACAGCAAAAACCTAGCACTACCTTCTATTGCTCACAAACAAGCATTGTTTTCATGAAGGGGAAAGAAAAGAAACAGTTTACTCTTTCCTACTGGAGATCAACACACCCAGGACATAAAAGGTGCAATCTACCTCTATCTCCTCCAAAAAATCCCATACAGTACTCATTTCCAGTAAAGCAATGAGGTAGGAGAATCAGCTACAGAGACTTCACTCAAGAAACAGGAGAGTCACCTACCCAGGTAACCATTTGAAAGTTATCTTCCTTTCCATTTTGAATCCCTGGTCTTGTTTCTCCAACCTTGTACTTGCCCTTGAAGCAAAAGGCTACTTGGGGGTTGGCCTCTCAAGAGCTGAAGACTTACTTCCAGCCTAATATTGTCTGATTCGTAGCTGTAAAACAGCATCTGCCAAATTTAGAAGCTGCCTTTTGAATTCATTATAACCATGCAGTCCTCAGAATAGGCTATGGCCACTTGCTCAAGAACTGGAATGGAGTACACCACACAAAAGAGCTACTTGTAATTACAAGCTTTATGTTTTCCCCATCAGCCATACTCAGACTTTTTCCTACTCCAACACAAGCAAGCTAGACATCCTTAGACTCCAAAGAATCAGACAGTAACAGTATGGTTCCATGAGAAACTTTGTATTTCAGCTTTTGGATTATTAATACTGCTATTTCTGCCATAAGAAGATAAAGGTATTTTTTCAGTAAACTCAGTGCCTTCTTACACTCAAAATTTCTTGATCCAAGTTTCCCAAGCTGAGAAATCTCATCTTGCAAGTTTGAGAGCACAGTCTGAAACAGGGAAACAAGTACAAACGCTCCCGACCAGGCTCAGGAGACTGCATGGCTCCTGCAAAGCAACGTGGATGGAAAAAAAAAAGTCTACTAACATCACAGGGATTAGTTCTGCAGTCAAGTTACAGATATAGAACCATGGAGTTTCAACAGCAGTTTCTTGAGATGTCACTCTTCACTATCACAGAACCTGACCACTACATCTCAGACTCACCCAAACGAGGCACATGTCTGTGTGGACTACCATGTCCAAGAGGCCGTCTGTAACACCGCACACAGCTCACAGACGTGCCCTTCAGAGAATCAGAAGGCTTCAAGTGTCTCAACTCCTGTTCA
>NW_008592865.1:0-249 GCF_000691845.1 Merops nubicus | reverse complement strand
CAGGCTGCCCACGCGCTGTGGCACTCGCTGCAAGTGCTACCTACAAGCGGAGCGGGGGCCTGCAAAGCCGAGGCCGCTCAACCTTCCATTTTAGGCCAGTTTGCTTCACGCTACCCTATCTCCATAGGCGCTTTCAACTGCGTAAAAAGAAAATAAACCACCAAACAAGCCTGTTTCATGTATACATGCCCATCGGAGCAACCTACTCGAACAGCAGGTCCAGCAGCTCGAGCTTAAATCCGCCAGCGG
>NW_008592864.1:4657-5903 GCF_000691845.1 Merops nubicus | reverse complement strand
GTTGAGTTTTCTTGATGAGTTATCAAACAGAAGTTCTTGAGGTTCTCCTCCTCAGATCTCAAAGGTGCTGTCTCACCTCTCCATCTATTGGGCAGTTAAGCTGTGATCAAAGTTGGGTCATTTTTGTTGGTGGTGGTAACTTCTTCAGTGTTCTGCACCTTCATCTGGGTCTAAAACACTACAAAGATCTATTTCTGGGGCTTTAGTTGAGAATTCACTAAGTGCAAACCAGGTTAGGAGTGGTTGAATTTGGTCAAGGTGATGAGGAGCTTTCTGTATAATCCTCACCAGCTCCCTCCCTTCCCCTTCTGAGACTCTTCCAAATCTCAGGAGGGATTTACCAACCAGACAGGTTTTGTGAGGCTAAAATGCATTTAATGGCTGTTTAAATCTTGCAGTAATGAAATTCTTGATTCTTCATCATGAAAAATAGGAGCAGCTAAGTAACTCAGTTGGAATTTTGTGTGTTTTTTAATTGCACAATGAATTTTACTTCTCCATTAGAGCAACTGCATTTTAAATATCATCTGCTTGCTGTGCTTTTCTTCCTTCTCTATGATAAGAGGGTGAGATTGTCTTCTCAAGACCAAGATGTTGGTCTAGAGTCACTGTCCTGTCCCCACAGTCCAGGAACAGCCTAAATTACACCCTAGAAATCGTTGGATCCACATCCAACCCTTTGGGTTGTGTCCTTGCTACGTTGTGGTGCTGTGCAGGCAGAGGAACACTGGACTTTTTGCCTCCTCTGTGACAATCCTGTGACTTGCATGTTGGACCATTATTGAGAGAAATGTGTTTTCTGGACTGAAATCCCATCAAATTTCAATTTTCTGTGTTCATGATAGAGAGCATTCAAAATGAAATGTTTCTATTCAACATAGAATTGATTTATTGCCACTTAAATCAACAGATCACAGGTTTTTTTTGATGTGCCCAGCTCTGTAAGTCCTCACCAAGCAGTCAAGAGCTTCCAATATTGAAGATATCTAAGTCTGACTTGGAGCACTTCCCTTTCCCCCAAGGGGACTTGACTCTTGGGGCAGGATTACCAAGTGAGTCTGGCACCTAATTCTTCTACACTTAAACCTACTGGGGTTTGGCATTTTCTTCAAAATCACAGACTGGTGGGGGTTGGAAGGGACCTCTGGAGAGCATCTCCTCCAAACCCCCTTCTCCAGCAGGTCACTCAGGGTCACAGCCAGGTGGGTTTGGGATCTCTCCAGAGCAGGAGACTCCACAGCCTCTC
>NW_008592864.1:0-4619 GCF_000691845.1 Merops nubicus | reverse complement strand
AGAAGTTTCTCCTCCTGCTCAGGTGGCACCTCCTGGGTTCCAGTTGGTGCCCGTTGCCCCTTGTCCTGTCTCTGGGCACCACTGACCAGAGTCTGGCCCCAGCCTCTTGACCCCCAGGGGCCCTTTAGCTCTTGCCCAGCACTGATCAGATCCCCTCTGAGTCTTCTCCAGCTGACCAGCCCCAGGGCTCTCAGCCTGTCCTGGCACAGAGATGCTCCAGCCCCTCAGCAGCTTTGGAGCCTCCACTGGACTCTCTCCAGTAGCTCCTTGTCTCTCTTGACCTGGGGAGCCCAGAACTGCCCCAGTTCTCCAGAGGTGGCATCACTAGGGCAGAGTCTTCATGCCCTGTGTCCTTGTACCTCCCTCCTTGGAGTCTTGCAGTTCCTCAGACCTTCCCACTTCGGTCTCTGGGGTTTTGAGGGGAAGCTGTTCTAAAGCTCCACACAATCACAAGGAGATCAGACCAAAGATAGAGTTACACAACAGCTCTGGCAAGGCTGAGGAATTCCAGCAGCTAAATAAAGGAGAAAGCTTTAATCCACATGTCTTCAGTGACACTCTCTGGACATTGCTGGATGGGTGGGAGTGGTCTAGACTGTGCTTTTGACAAGAAAGGTTAGGCCATGTGGGCAGGGCTCTCCTGGCCACAGAGATGCTCCAGGCCCCTCAGCAGCTTCAGAACCTCCCCTGGAGTAGTTCCTTGTCTCTCTTGAACTGGGGAGCCCACAGCTAAACCCACTATTCCAGAGGTTTCCTCACTAGGGCTTAATTGAAGGGAAGAAGAACCTCCTTTGACCTTCTGACCACACTCTTCCTCCTGCACCCCAAAATGCACATTGGGCCACAGCAAGACGCTGGCTTCAGATTCCAGCCCAGTGATCTTGAAGGATCTAAATTAAACCTTGGGGCAGATCATAAGCCATGTTCAGCTTTCTTATTCTGCTGCTCTACCAGGACCTCAGTACCATGGATTTTAGGTAGAAGACTGCACAGACTGACTCAGGGTGACACCATAAAGAAGCAGGAGCCAGAGGCTTTATGGAGACCAGCAGCTTCTCTACTAGGGCAGAGCATAAAACAAGAGAGACAGAAAACTTCCTTAAAAAATAAATTCATCACCTTCTTCCTGGTATTTATGTTTTTCTGGAGGAAGGGTCAAAGATCTTATTATAGTAGGAGGTGATTGTGTCCAATACATCCTTAGGTCTGACGTTAGGCAGGCATCTGTCATGTAGAACTTCCTTTTGCTGACCCTCAACTGCTGTTAACCCTTAACCTGAAGAAGATCAGATTAGTAAGAGAAGCATAAGGAGCTTTTAAACAAAGTGCTTTTGGGGCCTTTCCAAAACATCAAACAGATGGGAAGAAGAAGAAGAAGATTTCTGGATGGTGGATTTCCTTCTGACAATTTATACCCTCAATTAAGATGTCAAACTTGCCTGTTTCCATGAGCTGACCTGTAGGTGATGAACAATAATTCATGTTTCTTTTGAAGGTGCTAGTTTTTGAGGTCAGATTCTCAGAGACCTCAGGTAGAGAAGAACATACTCCCCATCCCTTGAGAAATATGAGTTTGGGTAATCAAAATTCCAGGGAAAAAGATCTTGTTGAGTTTTGATGGGCTTTGTGGTCAGAACAGAACTTAAGGAAGGTACTTGCTGACAAACTGCATCAGATGGGAACTCTTCTCTGTGGACAAAAAGTCCCCAAAAGTCACAAGTCAAGCTCTTAACTCCACCATCCCAGAAGTCCTTTGAATGGTGGGGGTTGGAAAGGACCTCTGGAGATCATCTCATCCAACTGGCCTCACTAGGGCAGAGCAGAGAGGGAGGAGAACCTCCCTTGACCTGCTGGCCACACTCTTCTACATGCACATTTGAAATACCATCTGACCTGAACCTTTTGGTCCATGGAGCTGGACTCCAGACGTTTGAAACCTTGGCATAGTCTGGTGGCATTGGAGAGTCACTTTTAAATCATAATTAGTGGTGAGACCCTGGAAGGGGTTGCCCAGGGAGGTGGTTGAGGCCTCATCCCTGGGGGTCTTTAAGGCCAGGCTGGAGGAGGCTCTGGGCAGCCTGATCTAGTGGGAGGTGTCCCTGCTCATGGCAGAGGGGTTGGAACTGGGGGATCCTTGGGGTCCCTTCCAACCCTGACAGATTCTGATCTGTTTTAGCAGAGGACTTTAGAGCCCTCATGGCTCAATGGTTGGACTGGATGATCTTGGAGGTCGCTTCCAACCTAAAGGATTCTAGGATTCTGTGATAATTATTTCTTTTTCAATGATTGCCTCCATAGTTTGAAGTCCAAAACCAACCAGAACTCTTCATCCAGTTGCCATTCCAGTCAATGTTTGGATGAATTTTGAATGCCATACATGGCAGGGTTTGGATTTCTTCACTTTGTCCCCCTCTTCCTTCATTTCCCTGGCTGCTGTCCTTGTAGGTGTTGCATTGATGGAGCAATAGCTCAGAAACTTGAGAGGATGTGTCCTGGGCTTGTCTCTCTGTTGCTTTAAAGGACAACATGGAACAGGTCATTTCCCTGGCTGCTGTCCTTGCAGGTGTTGCATTGATGGAGCAATAGCTCAGAAACTTGAGAGGATGTGTCCTGGGCTTGTCTCTCCTCTGTTGCTTTGAAGGACAACGTGGAACAGGTTTGGTTTAGTTGTTTCACTGTAGGTGTAAGGAGACCAGCTCCATCACCTCTATCTCCAGTAGTTCAACAGGCAACCAAGCAAAGCTGTCCATGCCTCTGCAGGACACTCGTGCCCACGGTGGTCACCAGGCTGGGCAAGATCTCACAGCATTGAGGTCTTTGTGTTTCTTCTTCTGCTGTGTGCAAACAGAGCATCAAAAATGAGTCTGAGCTCCAGCCAGCTTGGTTGAAGTGGGTTGAGAGAAGCAGCTGAAGGAGCAGAAGAGATTTGTGGACCATTTGTGTTCCTGCCATGGTGTTTCTTGCTCGCGCCGCAATGGTGGGCATGGAGTCATCACAATATTTGGGAAAAGAGCAGCAGTGGCTCAAAAAGTATCAAAAGGCTCTGAAGGAGTAACTGATATTCTTCATGACCTTTTGGGGTATCCTCGTGGCTTCTCTCATCTCTGACTTGGACAGGATGGAGAGTTGGGTGGTGAGGAACCTCATGGAGTTCAACCAGGGCAAGTGGAGGGTCCTGCACCTGGGGAGGAACAACCCCCTGCAGCAGGACAGGTTGGGGGTTGACCTGCTGGAGAGCAGCTCCACAGAGAAGGACCTGGGAGTGCTGGGGGACAGCAGGTTAACCATGAGGCAGGAATGTGCCCTTAGGGCCAAGAAGGCCAATGATGTGGTACATGAAGAAGAGTGTGGCCAGGTCAAGGGAGGTTCTTCTCCCTCTCTACTAAGCCCCAGGGAGGCCACCTCTGGAGTATTTGGTCCAGTTCTGGGCACCCAAGTTCAGGAGAGACCAGGAACTGCTGGAGAGAGTCCAGTGGAGGCTCCAAAGCTGCTGAGGGGCTGGAGCATCTCTGTGCCAGGACAGGCTGAGAGCCCTGGGGCTGGTCAGCTGGAGAAGACTCAGAGGGGATCTGATCAATGCTGAGCAAGAGCTAAAGGGCCCCTGGGGGGCAAGAGGCTGGGGCCAGACTCTGGTCAGTGGTGCCCAGGGACAGGACAAGGGGCAACGGGCACCAACTGGAACCCAGGAGGTGCCACCTGAGCAGGAGGAGAAACTTCTTTGGGGTGAGGGTGGAGCCTGGAGCAGCTGCCCAGAGAGGCTGTGGAGTCTCCTGCTCTGGAGAGATCCCAAACCCACCTGGCTGTGACCCTGGGCACCCTGCTGTAGGTGACCTGCTGGAGCAGGGGGTTGGATGAGATGATCTCCAGAGGTCCCTTCCAAGCACACCCTGCTGGGATTCTGTGATTTGGGGTCTAAAACATACATTCAGTAGCATGAGTAAGATCATGGAGTGGGGCTCTTTGAGTTTGGGTAGGCTGTGATGTGTCTGGAGTCATGCTCTGGTGTTCCTCCAAGGCCATGGACCTCATTTACAAACCTGAGGAGATAGTTACCACAGAAAAGCTTTTTTCCCATTATTACCTTATGTTTGTCACAGTTTTGGGTCCATCAAAGATCCCAACAAATCAAAGGGTAGCAGTGGTGTGAGAAAGGGCAGACTGAGTCAAGTGAGCACCATTTTCCTTGGGAGCAAGATGGAACTTCTCCCAGGCTTTCCAGGAGGAACTCATCCCAGGCTTTCCAGGAAGAACTCATCCCAGGCTTTCCAAGAGGAACTTCTCCCAGGCTTTCCAGCTAACTAGAACCCACAATAAAACCAAATTCAGACTCTAGGGTCCAACTCAAGCAGAATATTCCTTTAGCTTCCCCACTTTCCTTTTGAGATCTTTTGGGGTTGAGCAAAGTGACCTTCTGCTTCCCAGCAAACTCTAGAACCAACTGGACTTTCTCCCTGTCCCCGTGACATCTGGTGGTGCTGGGGCAGCTCATCAACTGCAGACATTGATTAGGTTCTCTCCATGAGAAGGTGGTGGTGAAGTGGATCAGAAGCTGAGGATAACTTTGCCAAAACTCAATGTCTAGTTTAAAACTAGGAGGAGTTTAAAACTGGGAGTTTAAA
>NW_008592863.1:0-5667 GCF_000691845.1 Merops nubicus | reverse complement strand
CCTAAATGATTCTATGATTCTAAAGCATGTGAACGTGTCCAAACATCTGTTTTAAGAACTTCCAAATCTGATTTACAAATAGCAAAATAACTGTGCCTGAAGTTGTAACTAATTGGTTTCCTTCTTCCATTTAGGCTGCACTGTGTTTCTTTTTCTTCTTTCCCAAGTGACTGTCCCAGGAGCATCTCGACTATTTAACACTTGTAATTTAAAGATGACACTGGAGCCTTTTTTCTTCCTTACTTTGCTCTTAGCTCTATTTAACCAAATTTTGCAGAGCAAGTGCCACACTTCTGGTATTGTTCATTGTTCATTCTTAGCTTCTTGTACAACCTCTTTTGAGGAAATACAATCAGGAGTTTTCTAAACTTAAATAGAAAAAAATTATTCCATTTTCTATTCTCATTTCAGGAAAGCAGTTTAAATGTACAGTGTGTGACTATACGGCTGCCCAAAAACCACAACTCCTACGTCATATGGAACAGCATGTCTCCTTCAAGGTAAGAAAACAAATAAATCATGCTTATTGATAAATCATTTAGAAATACATGGAACTTCAGACAACAGTTTTAAAACTAGCACATTTTCCTGTTTGGTGACAGTTACAGCATCTTAACACTTTAATATTTGGGGAATTTTGACTTTTCATTCAGACTTTCATGATAGGATTATTTTTTTCATGGACAATTTGTAATTAATATCTTTACTTGCTAAAAATCTTGTTTATGTTGCAATATAGAACACACGTTATTGCATTTTTTTGAACTGTCCTTGAGAGAGCTAATTTAATTTCTGCTTTTAAATGTCCTAAGGAAGTAGAAAAGTTAATCCCATACATCACTGTTCATTGCTCACTTTAATTTTCTCTGAAAGTTTGCCAGTCTAATGTACAATAGATGAGTTCATATACTTGAAGAAAATTGAAGAGAATTAATTTTAAACCACCCCATTTATCTGAAACATGTGTTGGGAAGAGTTTTGAAGATTGTTAATGTTTCTATGAAGTATTTAGATTAGAGAGATGGTTTATTCTAATAAATTGTAGTATTGTTTTACTCCTGAATTTCATACTGATTCTCAGCATGATAGGTCTTGATGCAATGAATTGTGAAATGTTATATTTAGGAAATAGAAATGATACTGGTGTCTTTTCCAGAAAAATACTGTATTTTGTATGTATGAAAATGTTCATTTAATGTAACACTTTATCTTGGCAATGAGCGTATTTCTTCTTAAAAACATTCTATTTTCATATGCAACATGTTTCATTATCTTACAACTCATTTTGCTTTTTATAAAGAGTACACTTCAGCCATTCCTAGGAAGCACCAATGCTACGTACCTCCATAAAGCAGAAAGAAAGACAGTCTTTTGATTCATGGTTTAAATTTTGGAAGACAAAACATGGCAGAGGAAAATGAAACAAGTCATCTAAAGAGATGATGCATTTTGAACAAATAATTTTTCTTTCTTAAGTGTGTAGTTTTGCTGTGGCCTTATCTTTTTAAAAGAATTTTTTGTAGATTGAAAAACATAATTTTACTTTTTTAATGGCTAACAGGATGAATGTATTCATAATCCACTTCTTGACATCCCAAGGTTGTGACCTTGGGATCAGCTTTACAACTGTTGACTCAGTACCTCTTTTCAGTGCTCTGTCAGCCTGCTTGTGAGTGTGACTATTCAATGTGTTATCTAGAAAACTGCAAAACACTGAAATAGCTCAATCATGAGTATTTGTTAAAAGGAGTTCAAAAACTGTCTTTTAGTGAAGTGTTCCCTCCTTCTTGGACAGTTGTTCACAGGCATATCAAACTCAGAGGAATGTCAGTAGTTATGTGACTTAGTTTAACCCATCATATTTCCAAACTCCATGGATTCAGAATCTTGTTATCTGGCAGTAGATAACATACAGGATGTGCAAGTATGTAGGGAGTGGTACAAGAACACAGCACTTTGTCTGGGTTATTTTCTTGAAACCAGGACAGTTTCAGCAATAGAAAAGGGGAGTTCCTCTCTCTGAGAAATTTAATAGCTGAATGTTGCAGTACCCTCTGAATTGTGAGGGTAAGGGAATCTGAACACCACTTTTCTTCCTTGTTTAGGCATAAATGCTTGTTTTCTTAAACTTTTTTTTTTTTTCAGAAATGTGTCTCCCCATCAGCTGAAGGGAGATGTATGTTCTTAAAAATTAATTAACTCAGTTCCCAAAACTTAGCTCAACAAATGGTCAGATGAATGCAAGTGCCAGTGAAAGGGAAGCAGCTGGGAGCATGGCTGAGAGAGAAAGGAAAGGGAACAACCCTGTCAGGTACAGTTATCTGTTAAATTAGGTTGGCTGTACAATTATATTGTACCTTCAGTTATTTTAGCTCTCTTACTCACCCTTTTCAGACCAGAGCTCACAGCACCTGAGTAATTTCCTTGTAGTAGAAAGTCTCCCTTTGGTCAGACCTGTGATCATCAGTTATGAAAACACACAATTTACTGAGTTGTGAAAAGTAGGTAATAATCTTATGATGTTGAGAATACTTGGTGTGTTACACATAATAAAAAGTATAGATTTTTAGGTATCATTTAGTTACAACTTTAGTTTCTACAGAATTTTGGTAGGTCTCCTTGGAAGATGCCCTAACCAGAAAGGAACATGTTTTGTCATGATCAAAACATTGCAGCTTAGATTTGTGTCCTGAAGAGGTCAGGAAGTAAGTTCTAACATTTCCCTTTTTGCTCCCAGCCTTTCCGTTGTGCACACTGCCACTATTCCTGCAACATATCTGGTTCCCTGAAGAGACATTACAACAGAAAGCACCCTAATGAAGAGTATGTAAATGTGGGTTCTGGGGAGCCTGCAGCAGAAGCCCTTATCCAACAAGGTATATCTCCACCGTGTAAGACTGGGGGGTCTTTTTGCTGAGGCAAATTTGCTGTAAAGGTAAAATTTGTTGTGATAAACATTCCTCAGTTTATTGGGTGTTATGTGATAAATCATTACTACTTTTTAATCATTCTGAAATGGCCACCTTTACCCTTCATTCTCTGTCCTTTGTTCTTGGTTTTTAAGGATAAATGAACCAACGTTTTTGATTGACCTTGCCTGTACTATTAATTGTTGCATACATTTATCATTTTCACTTGTTTTTCTCCTTTTGTAAGTAAAATATCACCATCTGTTGAATGAATGATAAATTTCTGTTATTCTACTGATAAATTTCTAGGACAACCTTACAGGGTTGAACTCGAGGTTAAGGCTGAGCAAATATAAGGGAAGAGACTAAACAGTAAATGGCAGCAATTTTTTTCCTCACTGGGAAAGTAGGGGGGAAACGAGAGTATAGGTGAAACAAGTTACAAATTGATATGCTCCAGAGTCTTGCTGATGGGCAAAGGAAGCACACATCTATATAAGTAAAGCTCAGAATTTATTATTGGTGTGATGGAAATCTCAACAGTCAAATTCAAGAATCACCATGGATCTATATCTAATAATTATTTCTTCATTGCCAAGCTTGTGCCTCACTTCTTCTCACTCCAGTCCTGTCCTCCTCCGTGCTGTCTGTGCTCCTCAAGGTTGTCAATCCAGACCTGCATTTCTCTGTGTTACATCTTTGTGTTAGAGTCCTAAATGTCTCCTTCTGCCCAGAACAACTGCTTGATACTGCTGTCTGTGTAAAACTGTGCTCATACCACACAAAGACAAGTAGAACTATAGAGATGGACACCTGGTCAATGAGAGGAAGAGCTGTCACAGATAAACTATGTAAAGGCAACAAAGATTTTGAGGAAGATCAAAAATTCAAGATGAAGTGTAAGAGCTAATGTAATAGAATAACAGAATCATTTAGGTTAGAAAAGGCCCAATACCACAAATTGCAACTCACTCCTTGCAGTGTCTGGGTGCTAGCAAAGGAGACGTGAGAAGTTGTCTGAGTCTCATAACTAGTGTTGCTATTTCACACTGGGCAGGTGAACCAAAGCAGAGCTGACTATCCATCAGATGCCTTTTTGGGTGTAAAGTTCTTTCAGTTCTGGTCTGTGGGGGAAGTGAGGAGGGAGAAAGGCAAATTAAGTATTAAACTGTGTTGAAAATATTTTAATGAGAGTTGAATTCTTTGTTTCTGATAATTTTAGAATTTTTTTTTTCCTATTTGTTTAATAGAAACTACCAACCTTTTTATATTATCTTTCAGGATCTTCAGAATTTCTGGTCTTCTCTATTCTAAAGAATAAAGACCCAAATAATGCTGTTGTATTAGATAATGAATTACATACAATTCTAAGGTTACATTATTTCTAAAAAGTATTTCCACATTATTCATCTACAGCAGAATATTTATCTATTTAAGGCATTAATCCATGTTAAGAGAAAACTGAAATCATGACACAGCAAGGCATTCAAAAGAGAGGGCTCTCCCTTTAAACTTGCACTATAATGGAAAAATGTATAACGACATTGAGGAGTTTGGGCCTATGTTATTTGTAGATGACATTTCTTTTTTTCCTTTGTCAAAAACACTAAATAATTAAATATATATATATATATCTTTTGTCTGTAAATTTCAGGGCAGGAATGTATAGTATAATTTCATGATTATTTTCACAGAGAATGAAAGTTTTCAGGGAACATGCAGTTGTTTTAAAGACATATTTACTTGGTTAGTACTCAAAGGCTCTGTGATGTCATCATGCAGGTGAAGGAAGAACTGGGCACTATGGGGAGCTTTGTTTAACTTTCCAAATATCTGAACACTGCGAGGAGTTGTTTGTCCACTCTTAAGAATAGGTACCTGAGTTACACTTCTGTTAATAGGAAATTAAGGATCATATTTATAATATGCTGAACAAATAACATTAATCGTAGGCTAATGAAGTTTTCCTTCCCCTTTGGGAGCCAGATAAATGCACTTTTGAAAAGAATTCTTTTCCACTGAATCAAAAAAATGGTAAAGTTGTTGAGAATGCAGGTGTAGTCTTACAGTGAAGACATAAGAGTGAGGAGAGAGGGAACACCCTTTGTTTCCTGTGGAGGACATGCTCTTCATCCTCCTGCAGTCAGCGTTGGTGCTGTTCTGGACCCCACAATTTGAGAATGATGTGAAGGTCCTTGAATGCACCCAGAGGAGGGCAACAAAGCTGGTGAAAGGGCTGGGAGGAACATCCTGTGAGGAGCAGCTAAGGATCCTGGGCTTGTCTAGTTTGGAGGAAAGGGGGCTGAGGGGTGACCTCATTGCTCTCTACAGCTCCCTGAGGAGCGAAATTGGAGAAGGAGGTGCTGATCTCCCTGGTATCCAGCGACAGGACATGTGGGAATGGTTCAAACCTGCTGCACCAGGAGAGGTTTAGACTGGACATTAGGAAGCAATTCCTTCCTGACAGGGTGGTTGAACACTGGAACAGACTTCCTAGAGAGATGACTGGTCTCCCAAGCCCATCAGTGTTTAAGGAGCATTTGGACAATGCTCTTTATAACGTGCTTTAACTTTTGGTCAGTGCTAAACTGGTCAGGCAGTTGGACTAGAGAATCGTTGTAGGTCCCTTCCAACTTAAAGAGTCTGTTCTGTTCTTTCCATCTCTGACTTGGCATCCTTCTTTCTCTCCCTTCCTTACACAGCATTTATAATTCCTGGGGGGTGGGGGGGGTCAGCCCCAGGCAGGAGCTGGGCACCA
>NW_008592862.1:0-10077 GCF_000691845.1 Merops nubicus | reverse complement strand
ACATCGGCTGGCCAGCCCCTGCGCCCAGATGGCACCCACACACGAGTTCCAGCACGTGGCCACAGACATATCACGTCGGGGTCACCATTTGTCGTTACCGACACCCGATCCCGGGGATAGCTGCCACCCAACCTCTACCGTTGGGTACCATCACAGACACTGGCTTCAATGTGAAGGATGTTGCAAATGGCGTTTATTGCGCAGCTGCAATTGCTTATATACCACAAGCCACCCCCACAAGGCCCCTCGTGGGCGGTCTAAGCTTTCCGTTACATCGCGAGATCTTCCGCATGCCGATCCCTGCCTAGGGCGGGCTCTGCTCACCACAACAAGGTATAAAATAAGGCAGAGTCCTTGACTTACTTGACCATTTGTAGTTGTTGTGGGATGACTGACTGAATGCCAGGTGCCCACCAAAGCTACTCTATCACTCACCTCCTCAGCTAGACAGAGGAGAGAAAATACAATGAAACGCTACTCGGCTGAGGTGAGGGAGAGATCACACACCAATTACTGTCACAAGTAAAACAATTTTGGCTTGGTGAAAAAAATGTAACTTATTACCAATCAAATCAGAATAGAGTCATGAGAAACAACTCTTAAAAACACCTTCCCCCCATCCCTCCCTTCTTCCCAAGCCTAACTTAACTCATGATTTTAACTACCTCCTCCCCGCTGGTGGTACAGGGGAATGAGGGGTGAAGTCATTATTTCTGCCACTCCTTCCTCCTCACGGGGAGGACTCCTCACACACTTCTCCTTCTCCAGCATGGGGTCCCTCTCATGAGAGACAGTCCTCCATGAACTTCTCCAGCTTCAGTCCTTCATGAACTGCTCCAGCATGGGTCTCTTCCATGGGTTATGGTCCTTCAGGAACAGACTGTTCCAGCATAGGCTTTGCATAGGGACACAGCTTCCTGTGGTCATCCACTTAATCTAGAGCTCCAGCATGGGTCTCTTCCATGGGTTATGGTCCTTCAGGAACAGACTGTTCCAGCATAGGCTTTGCATAGGGACACAGCTTCCTGTGGTCATCCACTTAATCTAGAGTGGGGTCCTCCATGGGCTGCAGGGGGACAATATGCCTCACCATGGTCTTCACTGCATGCTGCAGGGGAATTTCTGCTCTGGTGCCTGGAGCACCTCCTACCCCTTCTTCCTCACTGACCTTAGTTTCTGCAGAGTTGTTTCTCACATATTCTCACTCCTTTCTTCTGACTGTAATTTTTCAGGTTTTTATTTGCCTTCTTAAATATGTTATCACCGAGGCGCTACCACTGTTGGTGATGAGCTCAGCTTTGGCCATTGGTGGGTTTGCCTTGGAGCTAGCTGGCATTGGCTCTGTCAGACGCTGGGACAGCTTCTAGCAGCTCCTCACAGAAGCCACTCTGTAGCCCGCTTGCTACCAAAACCTTGCCATGCAAACCCAATACAGCAGTGTAGAGAAGAAAAATTAACCTGCATCATCATCATAAATCTTGCAATATGAGGTAGATAACAAAACAGATATTTTCATGTAAACAGTAGACACCCCATTAATCAATGATGTGAAAAGACAAAACTCTGCACAGGCAATGAGGAAGAGTGTGAGAAATGACCCTGCTGACACCAAAATGAGAGGAGAGTGTAGAGGTGCCTCAGGTAAACCAGGGGAGAATCTTCTGCAGCCCCTGGAGAAGACTATGCTGGAGCAGGTGGATATACCATGAAAGAAGCTGCAGCTCATGGTGAACTCATGCTGGAGCAGGTTTATCATGAAGGACTGCAGTCCATGGAAAAGACCCACTCTGGAGCAGGGCTAAAGTGTGAGAAGGAAAAAGCACCAGAGAGGAGCTGTCATGGCCTGACTGCAATCGCTCATTCCCCATCCTTTTGTGCTGCTTGGTGACGGGAAGGCAGAAGAGTTGGGAATGAAGGAGTCAAGTTTAGCCTGAGAAGAAAGTGTCCTTAATCTTGTCTTTGGTTCCCATCATCCTAGTCTATTTTTGGTCAGCAATAAAATTACCTTTCCCCAAGCTGATTCAGTTTTGCTAGTGATGATAACTGGTGAGTGATTTTATTGTCTTTATCTTGACCCATGTGTTTTTACTTCTGATTTTCTTCCTCCATCATTCCTGTTGGGGGTAGGGGAGTGGGAGACCAGTTGGGTGGGCATATGGGAGCTGGTCAAAGTGAACTCATCACAATGTCATATATGAATCTGGAGGAAATAATAATGACTTCTAAAAATATCTTAATCCCAGATCAGGTGTAATTCAAACATGAGCTACTTTTACCAATGATTTCTGTTCTTCCACAAAGAGGACAGCCTAGCTGATGCTTGATGTATTCCCTCTGCTGCTCTCGGTACCAGTATTAATATTCACAAAGCTGTCTGAAGACACAAGCTATGGGACTGATCAGCCTGAAAACTAATCTCACAAAATGAGAGCAGGTTTCAACCACAGCAACTTATTGACCCTCTTATGTATGTAGCTTCATGACTGTGTGTGAATCAGTTTATCTAGAATAAAATCCTTAAAATAACCAAAACACCATTAAATTCACAACACTGCCCGCAGACAGACTTTACAGCGTGTTATGAGAAGAGAAAACTTAGCCCCTGTTTAAAGCTGTTTGACCTATAGGATTTGGATATACATCACATCTTTCAATAACTTTCTACAAACATATATAAAATGTTAATGTAGATAAGTAATAGAGAGAGGCGATATGTAGCACAGAACACTTTTATAGGAAAAACAGTCACTTTCGCTAAATGCAATAGCATATAATCTAATCATATAATATAATCTACAGCTGCTTTCAAAGGCAACTCCACTCCCATTAACTCTGGAATTTACTGTTTTTGTAAAGGCAGACACAGCAAAAGTAGTCATTTGTGAAGTTAATACAACTTAGGTTGTACAGAAGTCTGTCTGAATTCCAGGTACAAATCTTCTCTGTGTGCATGTCTTTTTTTTTTTTTTTTTTTTTTTTTTTGTGTGTTTTTTTTTTTTTTTTTTTTTTTTTTTAAACTAAAATTGAACACTAACAAGCATTTCAGAGGAAATAGGTTGAAAACTGGGATAAATTAAATGTACAGTATGCTATTGTAGGAAACTGTAGAAGTTACATAATGCTGAAGGAGAGGTTCAGATCCACATTGAAGGAGACATTGGTTATGATTCAAAAACTCTAAAATACTTGAGCGTTTTTGTAACTAAAATAGGAAAAAAAGCTAAAAGCACAGTTTCTTGTAATGAATAATCCAACTTTATTTCCCTCCATTATATCTTGACATATATAGTGTATTTTATCTATTTTATTAATACCATAGCATCAAGCCTGAAGTTGCATTGTACAGCTCCATTTAAATAACTACCTTTTGATGTAAATACTTAGTCTTGATACCATTTCTGTAAAGCCACTGATTTCAAGGACAGAGGACTTTTACAGAGATATCTGCATCATGTTGGGAACTGGTTTCATTTAAATACAGCATAAATTAAGCACCTAGAAACAAGAAGTACTTATCATGCTTTGAGATGGCTAACCATCCTAAGAACATCCTTACTAAAGGGAAACGAAAGATCCTGGTCCTTAAGAATTTCACTGTGAACTTACACAACATACTTTTGTAAAAGAGCTGCCATGATTCTTCAGTTTGTGGATGGAAAAGGTAGGAAAAGTTTTGTCCAGGTAGATATAAACATGGTTGATAAATACCATATCTAGTTCTGAAGTTCTGTAGGGAGTATTGGAAAAAAATGTATTTTTTTTAAAGAGGCTGTAGATAGTGCTCTACAGTAAGGACCTTTAAAAACTTCCAACTATTTAGATCATCAAAAAGGAAATTTATATGTGATTAAAACAGGCGTAAGTATTTCTCTGAGTAAAAACAGTGAAGTACTAGTGGATACTTCCTTCTAGTGGAGAAGGAAAAAAAACATGGCACCCAATGGAGCTCAATATAGCAAAAATCAAGATGGAAAAAAGGCCAACTTTTAACACTATTAAAGTAAGCCAGGTTCCTGTACATATGACAAGAGTGAAGAAAATCTATTGAAAATACAATGCAAAATGTCTAAAACTCTAAAGTTTTGTAAATTTGATAATATGTAAAAATATGGAATATACATAGTAAATGACAGAATAACACTTTAAAAGGCTTGTCTGCACCCAGTAGGTATGACCTCAACAGTTTACTTCTGTATGAATAAATAATGAAAAAATCCTAACTTCAGGGAAATAGTTTTTCCACAAGGCCAGCTTTCTAAGCCCATGAACCAGAGCTTTCATTTTCTATCTCTTCCCATTGGTAATGATTGTAATGTAAAGCAGATTACAATAAAATATCCTCTTATCTTCTCATCTCTCATTCCCTTACCACTGTAGATAGAGACAGAGGAACAGTCACTTTACTGCTTTTCCCTTCATGTTTTTCACTCAATATAAATTGTCCAAGAATGTTACCAGCTAGAATACTGTCCCAAAGAAAGTTCATATTTGTGGAAAAGCATAGACCTTTCCCTCTCACTATGAGAACCATCTCTGTTATGGATCTACTTCTTATTAGTCTTAATATATATCGTGTATTAATAACCTAAAGACATCCTTAAAGAAAACATCAGGAAGTATTGCAGAACATATCATCAAAATTTAGATCTTAAGCAAGAAATGATGGAAGTAGTGTTTGTCCCATCTTCAAATTCTGAAAGGACTTTCTCAGATCTCCATGAGGCCACAAATAAAGCTCTGCCTCTCTGCTTTATGCTTTCTGTGCTGGTTCAGTTCCTGATTTTCTGACTAGTAGTGCTGTCAAAGATCACAGGCATATGTTACTACCGGCAATAAGAAACTGTTAAATGCAATACGCATAAATATTAATAGAAGTTATTTTCCTGCAGGACAGCTGCTTGCTTGCAGGCTTAATTTCTGTTAGCTCACTGTTTCTATTACTTGCAGAAGACTCTAAAAAAGTTCCTCTGATCCCTAGATCATTTTCATGGTTTACTTGCTGTGCTTCTCAGAAATCTCTCTCCTCTCTGTATTATCCCATTCTCTGTGCTTCTCATGTAACTTTACCCTCTACAATCTGGAAGGTTTTTTTTCCCCTAATAATTTCAGTTCCACTCAGGTAAGAAAAGCAACTTTGCCATTTATAGTATTCTCCATTATTAAACCTATATATTTTTTTTAAGGATCATAATAAATAAATTTTATAGGGCATGACATAATGTGTGAACTGATGCTTCTTTTACAAGAGCCACTAATTAGAAAAAGGTAGCCTCATTAGTGACATGATATTTCCAAGGAGCTTCAAGCAAAAGGTTCATTTCAATGTTGGTGGCAATTTCAATTGCAATAAGTGATAGAAATTAAATTCCAACTAAAATTTCCTTAGAACATTTATTCCTAAAGGAAAAGCTGTTCTAAGAAAAATACCTGTACTTGCCACTTATATACTACACCTTGTATTTCCTCCCTTTGCCTCTTCCTGGCCAGGTTGGATGGAACTTTGAGCAACCTGGTTGAGTGGAAGGTGTCCCTGCCCACAGCAGGGCGGGTTGGAACTAGATAATCTTTTCAGTCCCTTCCAGTCCAAACCATTCTATGACTTTTCGATCCTATGATTCTATGAAATTCACTTTTTATCAAAGTGTTACAATTACAAGTGGTACTTATGTTCATCACAGAAGAAAATATTTGTCAGGACGAAGAGGAAGAGGTGGGTGTACAACTAATCTGTAAAGATTAACATACCTGTAGCAAGGCTGCAAATAAAGTAGTATTTGGAAATTTCCCACTTCTTGATCTACAAAAATGTTTCAAAATAATCACTAGCAATATTTGAAATAATATGTACTAACAACAACAATGACAAAAAGAAAATTGGAAGCTTTACAGCTACACAGCAACTGGAATATTTTAAGGATATTTTGAAGAAAAGCTTAAAGTGCACTTAGTTCCTTTCAACTTAACAAAACCTTTTCCCAGACCTTTCATATGATATTTTAAAATATTTAGTCAGCACTGCTTAGAGCTTTACTGACAGAAACAATGTGCTTTGTTTAAAAATAAATAAATTACTTAATTAATAAAAATGAAAACAAGTAAAAAGTACTACACAAATCACTTTCTATGGTTCACAAATAGTACAGTCTGTAAGCAGATTACTGCTCATATGTTCAGGCCATTTCCAACTTACTAAATACAAAGTCTTATGACAATAGAAACAGGCTGTAATAGTATCAGTTTAAATAGTAAATTCAGCTCATTAGCAAAGGTTTTTAAGAGTTATTTAGATACTTACTTGGATGCAGTATCAAGTTTCATTATCTTTGTAAGAAGAAAAACTGTATTTCCCTAAAAACAAGTGTGGGATTTTCCAAGGATCCTGGTCTTACATCAAAAGAACTTGCAATATGTTTATATAGAAAAAAAAAATCATGATGTATAATGAAATGAGAAATATGAGATTTTACTATTGGTAAATTTGGTAGATATGTTAATTTGGTTATTCATTAAACTGACCAACAAAGTGTGAGTAACGGGTAACATAACTGAACCTTTTCACGTTTCCTTTATATTGCTCAATAAACCCTTACCTAGATTACTTAGCTGCATAATTGGTGTCAGCCACAAGGTATGCATCAAAAAGAATTTTCATATTTACTCATCCATAAAAGTCAGGCTACTGATAACTCCATGTATTGGAAATCACCTGTGATAAGCACAATGTATGGAACTGAAAGGTCCACACGCTTTGTGTGCCTGTGCACAAATGTAGGCTCGTATGTGTAAATGGAATATTCTCTGAATATCAGACAATTCTTTTATGACCTTATATTTTTAAATAATAAATTATATTGCTCATGTTGAGAACAACAGAATACAATTTCAAGACCTCAAGAGCTCCATTAAGGAAAACTATATCTGTATAATAACTTTTGGCATGATGAAACATTTTTTTAAAGTTTTTTTGAAAAACTAAAATATAACAGTTTTAAATTACCTATAAATTGCAAGGCTGTAATTTTGTGCTCTCATATCTTTTATTCTTCTCTGGCTCTGACAGACTAATCTCCTGATAATATTTTAATAAGATAGATTTCCAAGCCATATCTTAGCAACACATCAAAATCTATATTGTAGTTCAGACACATTATATTTTAAACCCCTGGAGCCTTTAATTAGCTATTTATTTTTCCTGGCTATCTCTATTCTACTTTTGTTTGTATTTCCATTATTTCAGGAAAAAAAAAATGTTGGTGCAGGTGCACTTTTCATATTATACCGATTGTACAAGACAACCTTAGAGTTCAAATACAGCACATTAAGCAGCCCAGAAACAGCAGTGAAGAAATCACAGATCTGAAAATGGAGTTTGAGAAATCTCCTACACTTGTTTTATTAATTTCCTCACCATTTGATTCACTGTTTAGCTGCTGAACTCTTAAGTCTATGAACATGCACGCAATGAAGAGAGACTTCAGGGCTCTGGGAAAGAAGGTTAAGGGGTCAGGAGCACAAGTCGTGTTCTCCTCGATCCCACCAATTGCAGGGAGGGATGAGAGCTTGGACAAAAAGACCCAACAGATGAATACTTGGCTTCAAGCCTATTGTTACCGGCAGAACTTTGGGTTCTTTGACCATGGGTTGGTCTATAATGCACCAGGTCTAATAGTGAAAGATAATGTTACCTTGACACAAAGTGGGAAGAGGATCCTGGGACATGAATTAGCAGGGCTTATAGGAATGGCTTTAAACTAGTTTTGAAGGTGGATGAGGAAGAAATCAGGTTTGCCAGAGAGGAACCTGGATATGGCATACCAGTGCTCATGAGCCAGTGTGCTTGTTTGTCCTTTCAGTCAGAGATCTCAGTTGAGGTAAGGGATCCAGGCAGAAATAAAAACACCAGGCATGCTGATAGGTTAGTAGCCATGGAAGATAGTGGTCAGGTAGGAACTAGAGCTTCTCCTCCCACAGCAGTGACAGGATCATTAACCCAGCTGAAGTGCGTCTGTACCAATGCACACAGCATGGGTAATAAACAAGAGGAGCTGGAGATCTGTGTTCAGTCACAGGGCCATGATCTTGTTGCAGTTACTGAGACATGGTGGGATAGCTCACATGACTGAGATGTTGTCATGGATGGCTATGTACTGTTTAGGAGAGAGAGAGCAGGAGGGCAAGGCGGTGTTGTTGCTCTTTATGTGCGTAAGGAGCTGGAATGTACAGAGCTTTTTCTAGAGGAAAAGGGAGAACCTGTTGAAAGTTTGTGGGGGGCCATGATCTTGTTGCAGTTACTGAGACATGGTGGGATAGCTCACATGACTGAGATGTTGTCATGGATGGCTATGTACTGTTTAGGAGAGAGAGAGCAGGAGGGCAAGGCGGTGTTGTTGCTCTTTATGTGCGTAAGGAGCTGGAATGTACAGAGCTTTTTCTAGAGGAAAAGGGAGAACCTGTTGAAAGTTTGTGGGTAAGAATCAAGGGGCATGCTAAATTGGGAGATGTTGTCATAGGTGTTTACTATAGACCACCAGACCAGGAAGAAGGAGTAGATGAAGCCTTCCACAGACAACAGGAGGTAGCCTCCAGATCGAATGTCCTAGTGCCTATGGGTGACTTCAACCACCCAGATATTTGCTGGGAAGGCCACACAGCTAGGCACACACAGTCCAGAAGGTTCCTGCATAGTTCCTGTTGGTGGATGACAACCTTCTGACACAGGTGGTAGAGGAGTAAGCAAGCAGAGGTGTGCTGCTGGACCTGGTTTTAAGAAACAAGGATGGATTGGTAAGGGATGTAAAGGTTGGAGGTAACCTCGGCTGCAGTGACCATGACATGGTAGAATTCAGTATCTCACAAGGAAGACGCAGATCCTAAGTAAGATCTCAACCCTAGACTTCAGAAGGGCTAACTTTGCCCTATTCAAAGAGCTGCTCAGATGAATTCCATGGGCTAGGACCCTAGAGGGTAGGGGAGCCCAGGAAAGCTGATTAATATTCAAAGACCACTTCCTTCAAGCTCAAGATAGGTGCATTCCTTTAAGTAAAAAATCGAGTCGAGGAGGCAGAAGACCCCCATGGATGATCAACAAGCTGATGAGAAAACCTGCATGGAAAAAAGAAATTTACAGTATGTGGAAAAAGAGTATGGTCACATGGGGGGACTATAGGAATGTTGTCAGGGTATGTAGAGATGCAATGAGGAAGACCAAGGTCCTCTTTGAACTAAACCTGGCAAAGGAGGTTAAAGAGGACAAGAAAGGCTTCTTCAGGTATATCAATGGGAAAAGGAAGATCAAGGAAAATGTGGGACCTTTGCTAAATGAAATGAGAGCCCTGCTGACAGGTGATTCTGAGAGGGTGGAGTTACCGAATGCCTTCTTTGCTTCAGTCTTTACTGCTAAGACTACCTCTCAGGAGTCCCAGTCCCCGGAGATAAGTGAAAAAGCCTGGAGGAAGGTAGACTTTACACTGGTTGATGAAGCTTGGGTCAGAGAACATCTGGGCACATTAAACACCCACAAATCCATGGGTCCCAATGGGATGCACCCAAGGGTGCTGCGAGAGCTGGCTGATGTTGTTGCTGTGCCACTCTCCATTATTTCTGAAAAATCATGGAGATCGGGAGAAGTGCCTGAGGACTGGAGAAAAGGCAGTGTCACCCCAGTCTTCAAAAAGGACAAGAGAAAAGACGTGGGAAATTACAGACCAGTCAGCCTAACCTCCATACCTGGAAAGGTGATGGAACAAACAACTACTGGAGACCATCTCTAGACACATGGAGAAAAAGAAAGTTATCAGAAGTGGTCAGCATGGATTCACAAAGGGAAAAACATGTTTGACTAATCTCATAGACTTATATGATAGTGTGACTAGTTGGAGAGACGAAGGGAGAGCAGTGGATGTGGTTTACCTTGATTCAGCGCGACTTTTGACACTGTCTTCCACAATATCCTAATTGTGAAGCTCAGGAAGTATGGATTGAATGAGCTGACCATGAGATGGGTTGAGAACTGGTTAAACAACAGAGCTTAGAAGGTTGTGGTCTTTGGGATAAAGTCTAGTTGGAGGCTTGTGGCTA
>NW_008592861.1:33417-35000 GCF_000691845.1 Merops nubicus | reverse complement strand
GGAGCCCACAGGGACGTGTGGCCGCGGGCCTGGAGCCGCTCCTGTGCGGGGAACCCATCCTGCTGTCTAACAGCTGCATAGAAAAGTTCCCACGTGGCTGCCTCTACGGTGTTTTTATTTGGAGCTAATGCTGCCAAAACAAAACTTTAATGTGCGATGACGTACCTATTTCAGGGACAGAAAGGAATGCAGGGAAGGAGAAAAAATAACCAACTCCATGACAGATTTGCTGTGCTCTTCAGTTGATGAGTTAAACCTCATTAGCTAGTAACTAAGAGGCAACTTCGAGTAGATAAATATTTTGGAACCACATGTATGCACTTGTGCAGAGTGATAAATAATCTGAAAAATCAGCTTTCTTCCCCTCGGTAGATTCTGAAGAATGGTCTGTTTTGTGGCAGTGATTTGGGGAATCTTGAATAGAAATCTAGAGACCACTTTAAAAAAAAAATTGCACTAAACTCAGGTGTTATTGTTTGCACTGAATAGATGTTGTCTTTTTATTGCCTCCTAGGTTTTCACCAGCTTGTGTGTAGCCAAAAGAGATGTTAGTAGTAATAGAGGAGAAACTGTATATTATGTTGGTTGTAGACCTTAAATGGCGTGTCAGGCTTGAAAGTTCAGCCCAAAGCTGCCATTTCCTTCCACTCTGCTGCTGTCATTTCTATTTAGTGAGCAAGTTATTCCTTCCTTGGTGAAAATCTATACTTCAAGAGGCACTCAGCTGCCTGTGAAGAGATTTATTTGTCCCATGTTTTAACACATCTCTTCAGGTGTCTTTCTGGCTGCTTCTTTCCCCTTTCCTGTAGGTGATTTGGGTTAACACTTCAAATCTAAGCAGGTGAACTGCAGTCTCTTATTCTGGGTGAACAGAAGGTAAACACTACACAGTCAGCAGTGGCAAATGGAAAGGGAGCTGAAGCCTGTTGCCAACCTTTCAGAATTACCTTTAATAACAACCAAACCAAATGCCCTTTCTCATCTCACACTAATGAAGATCATTTTCCAGTTCTGAAATAATTGCTTTCAGATCTTTTTGCCCAATTACCCCCTTCCTCCCCAAGTCTCTACATAATTCACATGCTGCTGTTCTGTTGGAAGCTTGTCTGAATTGCAACATTGCAGAGGTGAGACTGACTACAGCCACTGGAGCTGAGTCCTTGGTAGTAAATCTCAAAGTGCCCTTCACATTTTGTTGCTCTTTAGGGGAGTTAGGCTTGGCAAATTGTTTATGGATGGAGGGGGAGAGAAAAGGTCCTTTTTTCAGCACTTGTCCATTCTAATTTCTATAATCTTTATATTAATCTTCATGTTTCACAGCATGCTGCATACAGATAATGTTCTCAGCTGGGTCTTCTAAGATCCCTAGTTGTTAGTTTGTTCATTGCAGAAGTCTTTCAGGGCTCAGTGTGGTAGTGGTGGTCATTACAGGTGATAATGAAAGCTGGAAAGTTCAAGTTCACAGATTCATAGAATCATAGGGGTTGGAAGGGACCTCAAAAGATCATCCAGTCCAACCTGCCTGCCAGAGCAGGGTCACCTAGAGTACATCACACAGGAACACATCCAGGTGGGCCTCTAAA
>NW_008592861.1:22674-33054 GCF_000691845.1 Merops nubicus | reverse complement strand
GTCCCTCTCCAAAAGTTCTTTGTCCTTCTTGAACTGTGGAGCCCAGAGCTGCACACAGTGCTCCAGGTGGGGCCTCACCAGGGCCGAGCAGAGGGGGAGGATGACTTCCCTCAACCTGTTGGCCACCTACCTCTTCATGCAGCCCAGGATGCCACTGGCCTTGGCTGCAAGAGCACACTGCTGGCTCATGGCCATCCTGCTGTCAACTAGGGCTCCCAGGTCCCTTTCCCCAGAACTGCTCTCCAACAGATGAGCCCCCAGCCTGTTCTGATCCATGGGGTTGTTCCTCCCCACATGCAGGACTTTACACTTGCCTTTTTTTGAATGTCATGACATTTCTCCCTGCCCAGCTCTCCAGCCTGTCCAGGTCCCCCTGGATAGCTGCACAGCCCTCTGGTGTGTCAGCCACTCCTCCCAGTGTGGTCCCATCAGCAGACTTGCTAAGGGTCCACTCCAGCTCCTTGTCCAGGTCGTTGGTGAATATATTGAACAGTGCTGGGCCCAGCACTGACCTTGGAGGACACCACGAGCCACAAGCCTCCAAATAAATGTTGTAGTGGTTTTTTGTGCTTTTTTTTTTTTAATCTAGAGATTCATAATGCATTTTTAACCATGTTAAAAAAAAGATGGAATAAAAAAACCCCAAATCCATACCAAGCCTGGTTTTTATAAAGATTATTACAGGAGCTACAGCTGCTGGCTGCTGCAAATTAAATATGGCATCCTGTGTAGTTTTAGTAGTGTTGGTGTCTGGATGTTCCCTATAGTAAAGATGATAATGAAGACTTAATTGAAGTGGTTTTATCTTTATCCAGTACAAGTTATCCTATTCATCTTCTGTCATGTTTCATGTATTAATGCAGAGAACTGTGGTTTTTCAGCTTGTAAACAACGGACCATTACCAGTTGGCTGGAGAATAAAGGACCCAAGACAACTGAGTCCAGAAGGTAAAATGTACAGCATACCTGTCCAAAAATTGTGTTGAGTGAGCCTGTGTTAGCCTACTATGTCCTTAGTTAACAGCTCTTCTATTTTTGTTTAATATATGGCAATAGTAGTTGCAGATTTTGGCTGGTGGTTCTGCATTCGACTCATGGTTCTGTTGTTAATTTACACACAAAAGTCTGTTTTGATTGCCACTATAATCATCATTGACCAATGATTATAGTGTAAGTATGTGCAGCTTGATTGATATTGGACTAGAATTTACAGATGCTCAAATGTGCATTCAAGTTACCTTGTTTAAGATGCTATGAAAGTCTTGACAGATGCTCAAATGTGCATTCAAGTTATTTTAAGATGCTATGAAAGTCTTTTTGCTGAATGGCACCAGGTAGAGTTTGATATTTAATGCTAAGTTGGTCTGTCAGGAGCAATGTTTGCAAGGCAAACAAGACTCTGAAGAGTTTAACTGTCTGCTGCAGAGGAATATTAGGTGTTTCTTTTTTTATAATTGCAACTGTAAATCTACTTGTTTATTTTTGATGTTTGTTAATAAATAGAAATTGAAATCCATAGCAGTGCTGAAGTAGCTGGGAAGACTTGTGATGATTGGTACAGAAGTACAAAGGACTCAATTACAGGCTGACAGGTTGCAGTAAAGCAAAGATTCTAAGAGGATGCTGAAGGAGGGAATGAGTTTTTTTTTTTAAGATACCCTTCAGAGTATTGTTCTCATGCTCTTCTCCAGCCTTGCTGACAAAGTGCAGATTGCCAGTTTTAACCACAGGTTAGTCCTGTAAACACTTCATGTGCCTTTCCATTGTGGTTAACAGCACAGTTCTCATTTATCTGAGTTTGAACACACTCTTTGTGATAGATTTGGTTTCTTGTCTTAAGCTGACAACAGATGTAGTTGATTGCTTTAAACAGTCATTTATTGTGATGAGAAGAGTAGCATAACTTTAATTTTTGTTCATCAGAATTTTCAGTGCAGGAACAAATAAACACATGGGGAGTTAAATTATCATTACATAAACCCCTCTAAATTCCTTTTGTTTTCAAATAATCTTCCTATGGGTGCAGTTCCAAGCTATCATCTCTTGCTTCAAGCCTCCTCTTTATTTTTTGTTTTTGGCTTGTAGTGGTAAAGGTGTAAATGTTCTCTCTTTATCCAGAGTGCCCTTTTAGAAGAGGATATGCTGCCATTCATAGAGTCTTCAGGAATTTATTAAGATATTCAGTTCTGAACTGATTGTGTGATGATTTGATATTTTCCTATTTAGTGTAGATGGTAAACTGAGCAATGCCCAGGCATGCAGAGTTTAGCATGCTTAGTTTGTCATGGCTATATACAATGATATAACATGAAAGGAGGAGGTTTTGTTCAGGGTGATACATTCACCAGACCAGTCCTTTTTTTTTTGAGCATGTAAGTGTGAAATTGCTTTCCAGTGTCTTCTGGAAAAGTTTCATCTTACACAAAACTCAATTCATTCCCTGTGTTAGGACACCACTTTTTTTTTCCTCTTCTTTGTGTAAGACAGTGCAGGACAAATCAGGTTATTTTTCTCTTTAAATATAGTAATTAACTTAACATGTCTTTTAATTGTTATTATCAGTTCTAAACATACTTTATGCTTTTGTATTGTGGTTGGGTTGGTGTTTTTTTTATTACTTTTTGAAAAGTCATTGACTGCTTATAAAAGCAAAGTAGCAATAGGATGTTTTTGAGACTTGGGACTACTGTGTCTTGCTCTGCTTAAAGATGAATTTGTAGCTTTGAGGGAATGGCTACAAAACCACTGATTTCCTCACTCACTGTATTTAACTGATTAAAATGAAAGTGAAGTAGGACTTTATCATGTCTTCTAACATTTTTTTCATCTGGAAAAGCTAATTAAACAATAGCTTAATACTGTTTAGTTTTGAAAATAAGGATGATGAATCACTGAAAAAGATTTCTAAGGTAAGCAATTGATTCATTATCATTTGGAGCCTATAAATGGAAGTAGGTTGTTCCTGAGCTACATTCCCCAGTGCAGTAAAACTTGTTGATCCTGGTAGTGCTCACTTCTGGAGTATAATTGGTAAAACTCTGTAGCTTCTATTGTATGTTTATAGTAAATTTTTTTTTAAAGCAAATAAGTATATAGAGAAATTCCATATGAAGGTAAGACATTAATTTCCCTTATTTCTCTTTCACAGCCTACACAGCAAAATTAATAACAATCCTGAAGCAAATCCCAAGATGACTTCGGTTAAAAAAGAGAACTTTGGTGAGCATGATGTGAAAAAGCTAGAGAATATTTATCAGCAAAGTTACTCAAAAATACCTGTGGAAGCTGGTGCAAAGCATGTAGATATGCCTCAGACAGGCAGCATGTGGAACTGGGAGGCTGAGGGTGAAGATCCTGTCTTGGACACAGAACCTGTGAAGGGGGTGCAGTCTGGAGACCTCTTTAAAAATGCCAACACGGATCAGATGTACAAAACTGGCAAGCAGGCTCAGAGGGGCTGTGAAGAGAGCAGTGACAATTGGACTCAGAAGAAATTATCATCAGACTGGTCTTTGAAAACGGGAAACACAAAACTTCCTTCAAAAGACACTGAGACAGGTGGACAAGTGTCTTCATGCAGCTCAGTGAAGCTGAAGAGCTGTGGTCCCGTCTGTTCAACGCCCGAGCAGACAGCAGGGGATGTCGTGCCGGAAAGTCCGCTCTCAGATGCTGGCTGTGATGCTTGTGTGTCTGACCTTGGAGGTCCTGGGAAGCTGGGCCAGTGTCAGAGCAGTTCAGGGGATTCACCTGCTTTTGAGAAAGAAAGTGAACCAGAGTCACCAATGGATGTAGATAATTCTAAAAACAGCTGCCATGGGTCAGAGGCCGATGAGGAAACGAGTCCCTTTCCTGATGAGCGAGAGGAGAGCAATATGCCAAAATCCATAAACAAGTCATTTAGAATTCAATATGGGGATGCTGAAATGGAGTTGAGAAAGTCACGATTCTCTGCCAAGGGCTGTGAAACCTTTGAGGAAATAGATAATTCTGTTAAAGAGATTGGTCTGCATACAAAGTCACCAGGGATCTCTCCTCTTCCGTCATCAGAATGCAAAGGTGCAAAACAAACAGTGAAGAGAGACTCCAAAATCACCTCTCACTTCATGAGGATACCTAAAGTTGAGGAGAAAAGGTAGCCTTCTGTCTGTCCCTCATCTGGTTTTTCGTGCTTGAAAATTTCCTCTTGCATGAAAGCACTTTGTAGGCTGGATTGTATAAATAGTTTTGCAAAATGTATGTTAAGACACAAAGACAACTTTGTAAGCTTGAAGGAGCTTATTTCTCATTGGAACAACTAGTGGGTTTTTAAAGGATATGATTGTCCAGTGCAAGTTTTTAAATCATTGGAGAGCTGTTAAAATTGGGAATTGAAGACACTGTAGGAAGTTGATTTTCTATATCAAAGAAGTTATTTAAGACCATGGGATTTTTAATGCTTGAAAATGACTGATGATACAAGAGTGCTTTATGGCGTGCAGTTCCTTTTGGTCTCGTTAGACCAGGTCTACAGGAGATCACAGAGTGGCTTGGATCTTAACTAGCAAAGAAAGCAGCATATCAAACTGGTTTCAGTCCTTAGTAATGCTGTGCCAGAATTATCCCTGGGCTCTCTTGGACGAGCACGGTCGGCGTGTACCCAGTGTCATGCTGATCAACATTTGCTTGTGATTGGCCAGTTTGGAGGCACTGTCTACACCTAAAAGCCCTGGCTTATTGGTGTGTAGTTCCTTTTGGTCTCGTTAGACCAGGTCTACAGGAGATCACAGAGTGGCTTGGATCTTAACTAGCAAAGAAAGCAGCATATCAAACTGGTTTCAGTCCTTAGTAATGCTGTGCCAGAATTATCCCTGGGCTCTCTTGGACGAGCACGGTCGGCGTGTACCCAGTGTCATGCTGATGTGACTACAACATTTGCTTGTGTTTGGCCAGTTTGGAGGCACTGTCCACACCTAAAAGATCTGGCTTATGCATAGATGCAGTGAAAAGGTTGGCCAACATCTTTATCCAAGGGTGGAGAAAGTTTTGCCAAGGGGAATTTAAAGGTCTAAACAGTACCTCAAAGTGTAGGCTTTAACTTGTTTTGCATCTGACTCTGAGAACTTTTATCTTGCACAAGAGAATTCTGGTATGCTGCATCAAACGTGCAGCAGGTTCAGGTGTTACTTCCCCCAAATATCTCAGATCCATCCACATACCTTTGATCATTAGAGGGTTAGTTAATCTGCTCTTGCATATGTTTGAATTTTGCAAGCTTTTTTTTTAATTACTTTTAAGTTTCTACTTCTGTTGTAAGTATTGTATGCCTGGCATGAAAAAATACAACTCTAGTGAGAAAGGCTAGTTAAGTTTGGTGTGGTTTTTTTTTGTTTCTCCTTAGTTTGAAGAAGGGATATGTGCATCTGTGCATGCACTTGTTTTCTAAGGGTTGAGAAGGGGCTGTAGTGGGTATCCTGATAAATGCAGAGCCTGTCTCCTGTCCCAGGGTAAGCAGATCATTTTTGGAAGGTGCGTGTTTCTGCAGAGAACCCTGCCTTGCTAACATACTGCAGTGCTGTCAAGGTGTTTGTAAGCATGCAGAGGGGAGTGTCTTGTTAGACATCATGGACTTGCCTGTGTTGGGGAGGAGGAGGTTGTTGTTGATGGGGGTTTTCCCCAAATAAAGCTTTGGCCTGGGCCCAGAGCAAAGGCTGGCAAATAAACCGCGGCAGTTTGTGCGTTTGCCCCGCAGCTTTCTCACTGGAAATAAAACGTTTCTATGTGTTTTATTTTATCAGCAGAAAAGAAAAGTGTGAGTTCAAACCCCAGAGGCCAGGAAGGAAGATTCCTAAATACGTGCCACCTCCTCTTCCAGCTAACCAGAAGTGGTTTGGGACGCCGCTGGAAGAGCTGAGGAGAATGCCCGTGTGCGGGGCCCGGCTGCCCCAGCTGCGGCCCTCGGCCAGCCACACCGTCACCATCAGGGTAGGGAGCCCCTGCTGGACCTCACATCAGCTTTCTTCTCAGCTCTCAGTAGTGCAGAGTGCCAAATCTTAGTCCTGGCTCATTAGCAGCTCCTGGAAATCTTTCTTTGCTATTCCTTGTCAGCAGACTGGGGTAACTGTTCTTCCTGAAAATTGACTTTTCTGATGCGTTGAATTGGGATCTAAAGATTTGGAAGAAATGGGATTATGGGTTTACTGCCCCTGGCTTGTTAGGGACTAGTATTTTTGTTTTTGCCTAGCAAGGTGTGTGTGTGCTTCCTTGTCTGAGTTGTGAAGTGTGGGAATTCAAACACATCTGCAAGTAAAATTTGTACTTAAAGATTTTCATGTCGTATTTTCATTTTGGTATGGTTCTGTTTTGGGTTTAAGGTATACAAAAGGCTCAAGATAGTCAAAATATGAAAAAGACAATGTAGAGGAGTTTCTGGCAATTCTACCACTGTGTTTTAGATGGCATCTGATATATTTGTCTTTATTCATTTGGAGTAGTCAAATTGTTGTTGAAATAAAACGTAGGGCCAGAAACCTGTATGGTCACGGATCAGTTGCAAACAAAACAAAAGCACATGACTTAAAATGCAAGTTCTGAGAGACTCAGTGCTGCCAGAAGGCCATAGAGCAGATTAAATCTTTAAGAACATTGTGTTATTTTTTTACATTTCTGATAGTCTGTGGAGTAAACTCCAAATGTTGGTTCATAGAATCATAGAATCCTTTAGGTTGGAAGAGACCTCCAAGATCATCAAGTCCAACCATCATCTGTAATGATTTCTCTTCCTATTCATGTCATATTAAAAAATGTTATTTCTGCAGATGACTGTTGTTGGATTTGAAACTGCATTTTGAAAATATTTGGTTGAAACTATGTAGATAATTAAATTCATAAATGAAGATGTCTATAGCTGATAATTTGACCTAAAATTATTGCATGTATTACTTTTATTTCAGTGTGTTTCAAGAGATCAAAGGATAAGGTGGTGTTCTTTTCACCAAGTGTAATGTAAGAGTAACAGACTAATTGATGGATTTTTTTCTAACTTAATCTCCATCATGTGGTTGGTTTGTAACTTTACCCTTTCCAAAAAGAATGGCTGCAGATGAGAGCTTTCTTACAGTGTTCTTGTGTACTTTTTATTTCTTCCATTTAAAAGCTTGAAAGTAGAGTCTGAGCTTTTTTTCACCCTCTTTTTCTGTTTCAGGTGGATCTCAGATGAGAGCTTTCTTACAGTGTTCTTGCATACTTCTTATTTCTTCCATTTAAAAACTTGAAAGTAGAGTCTGAGCTTTTTTCTCCCCTCTTTCTCTGTTGCAGGTGGATCTTCTGAGGGAAGGAGAGGTGCCTAAACCTTTTCCAACTCACTACAAAGATTTCTGGGACAACAAACATGTTAAAATGCCCTGTTCAGAGCAAAATTTATACCCAGTAGAGGATGAGGTAAGATAAAGCATATACAGTTGTGTAATCAAAAGTTTGTTTACATAGAGATGAGTTTTCAGTTTATTGCATTTGCTTAGTTGGCAAATTGGAGTGTATGGAACTGGAAAGTCAAACAGATAAACATACCTAGTGTGAAAAGCTGGATTCTGGGTTGTGATGCCCCAGGCAGATATTTTTCTTCAGAAGAATTTTTTTTTCTCCCCTAGTAATTATTTTACCTTGCCATTGCTTTGATAGTGTACATATATCTGTACTTGTTATATATTTATATGTGGTGGCAGAGAGATGAAGAGCTGGCCCTGTGTGGTCTGTCCATCTCATATTTCTTCTCACTGCTTGAGACTTACTCTAACACACCCACTGAAATACTGTAGACTGATGAATAAAATGAGTGTGTCCTGGAGTGAAGACTGTGTAATGATCATGGAGACTTAAATCTGGAGCAGAGATTTTTTTATAGCCTCTAGGAAATACTCTGTCTTTTTATTTACCAATTTTACAGATACCCTATAAAATGAACGTTTCAGAGATAAGAGTGGTGATAAGATCTTTGTTGCCAGTTGAGCAAGATGAGTTGTCTCTGTCCTCATGGCAGTTTGATAAGAAATAATCATTATTGCTGTCAATGGGCAATAAGACCTTCTGTCAAGGAAAAATATCACTGGATGTCTTTAATTTGGGTTAGTGTGAGAGTCATCCACATCAATATGCTTTTATAATCTGTGCCTTTTTTTTTTTATAAAGTTGGTTCAGTTTATGTTTTTGAGTTGCAGATTTTATAAACAGTGGCCATGTTTTATCTGCAAAATGCACTTTCTTCAGGAGGAATGTGCTGAACATTAGTTGTCCTTGAGGTGCCATGAGGAAGAGCACTGCCTATGTTAAGAAGAGCTTTTTGTGAATTTTATGAATGCTTCAATTAAAAAGGAACTCTTAAGGAAGTTGGACTAGAAGCTGCAGAAGAGTAATTTACAATTACTCAAAATGGTTTGTTTATTTTTAAAGAACTTCATAAAAAAAGCAAACTTTGTCATCCTTCAGACACTTTTTTTTTAAAAAAAATAATGATTAGTAAATATGTCTTTCTGTTTTGAATAACTTATTCTGTATTTGTTTTGGTCTTTTGTTTTACAGAATGGAGACAGAACTGCTGGAAGTCGATGGGAACTTATCCAAACTGCCTTACTTAACAAATTTACTTGCTCACATGATTTGAAGGTAAGCTTGTCAATTTGAAATCAATCTGTGCACATATAAGTACATTCAGGCTCTGTGTGTACTGTTAGTGAGTCTTGCTGAGTTGTATTTGTTTAATCACTTATTTAAAACAAAACAAAACTCTGCTGTTCAAGGGATTCCCTAATGAATTAAGGGCCTTAATGAGTTAGTGTTACTAATGAAATTATTAGGTATTACTGAAACAGGTTGTCCATTACAAGTTCATGTGAAGCTGTGTTTATCCAGTGGTGTCTGCTGTGTGGTGGTAGGTGTAGCATGTAGGCTTTTTCTCTAAAAAATACACAGGTGAGAGAGTTTGGAACAGTGACTGTTCACACCAGTGAACTCCACAAAAATTGCAACAATTTAGGCTGCTGACAAATCTGTTAATTTTTGGAGACTAATACTCTTGATAATTCTTAAAGTTCTCATTGTCTTTTAATGAATTATGATTTGGAGCAGATTAGAATTGCTACTGTGTTTTTTGTAAAGAATAATGTATTTTGGATTCTACTTGAAAAGTAGAGGAAGGAGGATGATGTGAAAGGTGCAGATAAACTTTAAACAAATGGTGCTCCCATGGCAACTAACAGAACTTCCCTTGATAATACTATTTTATTTGGCATCATTTTCTGGAGAATTTTTTAAAGGTGGTGGTTGTTGTAAAGAGCCTGTTGAATTTTGTTGTGGTTCTGATTCTTTAAGTTTGTAAACCAAAGCTTGTTCAGTGCTGAAGTTAAAATACAGGATTCAGTATCATGGAGTCACAGGATACTAACATTTCTCTGGATTTTGGTAGGCTCTGTGACAGGTTTGAGCCACTAGATGGTACTGTTCCTTCAAAAAGGGGATCATAAAATCGTTTTTCTTCTGTTAATAGTATCTCTAAGCTTTATTTTGTTGTGCTTTTTCCCTAGGAGGCTATACTGAGATACAACGTTGCATATTCCAAGAAATGGGACTTCACTGCTCTTACTGACTTCTGTGAGAAGGTAAACCAAGTTGATTTGAAATAAGAAGAAGAGTAAAATGGAAGTGATTACTTTGTCCATATGTTTCAGTGCTTTTGGCTTTATTTCCCTTTTCAAGAGCAAAGGTTTTGCAATCATCATCTGTTTGGACAGTTATTTGGCTGATAACTTCATCTGAAATACTGAAATACAGTTGAGGTAATTATACTTTTTAAAATGAGTTCATCTTAAATCTCAGGCAGGTAATTTGGGTGCTTCAGTAACAACTAAGGTTACTGAAGGTAAGTTGAGAAATGCCTTTTTTTCTGTTTTATGATAACCAGATTTATTAATAAATAGTATTCATGTTTCTAGTATATTAGTTTCTTGTTTTTAAAAGTGTTGCTCTTTTTTTTCCCTTTTTTTAAACAAGTTGGGTGTTATATTACAATGGTGTTTGTGTAGACTGTGCTTTGCTGATCTAGCAGGAAACTGCTATATGCTGAGATGATGAATTTAAACTGTAGAGCCTTTGAAAGACTTGGTATTTTTTATAACTTCATGTTACCTTCCTGCAAGAGGATGGAGAAAAAAAATGAATAGTAGATGGCAAATGCAAGTTGGACAATTATTAATGTACATCCTGACTGATGTTCAGAAACTGTGATAGGTAAAACAGTATGGGAGATTAAATGAGATGCAAGAGAAATTGTACTTCTCTTCCACCCACTCAGAAGTGCTTTTAAAACATGTGTGCTTGGATTTTTTCGAGAGGGGATTGCTCTATTAAGGT
>NW_008592861.1:0-22652 GCF_000691845.1 Merops nubicus | reverse complement strand
TCAGCAGAACCTAAATTTGATTTGAAGTTAATCTAGTTATGTATTTTTAAAATAGATGTCTGCTTAATTGCTGTAATCTGTGGGACTGTTCTTCCTATTGCCTGTTTCCATTGCGTAGAGGGGCTCCTGTTGTTCAGAATGAGCTTTGTTTTGCATGCAACACAGTCTTGCTATTACTGACAAAAAGTACCTGTAAAAATGCTGATGGCATCATATTGGCTAGCTAGGAGAGCTACTGTGTTGACCCTTCTTGCCAATTTGGTGCTTCTTCCTGTCATCAGGGGCTCAGTTTTTCAGTTTTGTCGTGGCTGGGTGGTAGAGGCTGTGGACATTTAGGCTCTTTGCTCCTGTTGACTCTTGTACTAATCAAAATTAACTTGGCCTCTTCAACTGTTCAGTTTTATTTATTAAGGAATAGATATTTAAATTATTGGAATGTTTTAAAGTGCAAGCAAATTACTTAAAAATTTGACCTGGGAATGTACCAGATTTGCACTGTGTTACTACAAACACAGCAGAGCTTGTCCTGATGTGTTCCTATTGCACATCTGGGAGTTTGGAAACTGTGGATGGTTAGATTCAGAGATCATCAGCCAGGGAGAGTAAGAAATACCAGCTGTCCCCAGAAAAGAGAGGAATAATAGGCAAATAAACTATGTATTGGGCATCAATCTTTCACTGAGGGCGAAAAGGTAATTTCTGTCACCTGAGAATGATGATTTATCTGTGAGATTCCCAAATGAAGGGAGGAGAGCTCTTTCAAAACACAAATTTTAGACCAAGGTGGAGCATGTGTGGCAGTATCTTAAATAAAGAACAGTGAAGCACCATAAGACAGTGGGTCTTTATAGACCACAGGAGCAAAGATCTTACCCTAGCTTTGTTTATTGAATATATTTAGTGAACAGAACACATGGAGGGGATGCCTCTTGCAAAGAGATGTTGAAATCTTTTCAATTATTAAGAGATGTATGAACTTGTCCAAGTTCTGTAAATTAACAAGGCATCTGCTTTCAAAGACTGTTTGCTTAAGCAGTCTGCTGAAGTGAGCAGCTACTGAGTGAAAAGTTGACATCTGCTGTAGAAATTACTTAAATATACTAGCTGGAGTGAAGCACAGCTCTTGAAGATAATTTATTTGGGAGTTAATCATTAAATGCTTACCATGGGTTGCTGTATTTTCTTGTTTATCTCATGGTTTTTAGGGAATGGAGGAACTGTTTCAGGTCATTTTTGCTGAGCAGAAGCTGAGAGGGTTGGTTGGAAGGAAAGCTGGCTTGAGTAATCAGCCCAAAGGGAGGGGCAGCAGCTCAACAGAGGGAGAAATAGTTGTAAATATGTATTAAAAGAAAAAGATAAAACCAGAGTCTTTGATCCTCAAACATCTATTTATATTCTTGGGCACTGTTGAATTCTAATACATTAACCAAGAATTCTGTGGTCTGATTTAGAAGGGATTTTGGTCCACAATATTTTAGTGATTCATTTAAGGCCACTGTATTCAGATATTACTTTTATAGGTCTGTCCTTGGTAAATTATAAAGTACCATTTGTTGCTTTATCTTCTGCTTCTGGACACAGCTCACTTTATCTGTCAGTCTTTTAAATGCTTTCATATTAGTCTTACATTGTTTCCTTCCAAATTACACAGTCAAAATAGGCAGTATTTTTAAATCCTGCTTGTAAGATTGAAATCAGTTTCCTTGTCATAACAATAATTACCAGTTTCTTGGCCTTATGTTTATTTTCTTTAAAACACCTCCAGCTTTCTTATCTCATTAATAAATACCATGTATGTGAGCCAGGATTTTTTTCAAAACCAACATACCCAGACATAGACAGGCCAAGTATTAGTTTGTCCAAAGTGTGGTCTGTAGAGGGAGTGCCTACACTCTTTTGAAAAGGTTCTTAGGGGTGCCAGTTAATGTGTAGAAGTAAAATTCCTATTTGTGCAGTGAAATTAATTTGGGAACAAGTTTTGGTGTTGTTTGTTTCTTTTAAAAAGTCCATAGCACCCACCAGTAATGTACCTAAAGTCTTGTGAGCTTATTTGCTTTAGACATCTAACAGTTTTGTGCTCCTCTGTGGAATTTCCACACTATTGCATTGACTTGTTTTGCCATCTGTGTTAATATTGGCAAACAGGCTGGGATTTTATTTAAGTTATTACTTATTACAAGTAACTAAATCATCCTTGCATCTGTTTTCCCAGAACTTAGGTGGAAGCCAGATGGGAAATGATAAACAGCAAGCAGAAAAGGAAACTACTGTGGATGGAGCTTTTTTTCAGAACCCACAATGTGTTGTAGATGAGCTTTATTTATGTGAATGATGATAGGCTGGGAATTTATTACATGCTTTGGAACAACAGTGTTATATATTGTAGTAGGTTTGGTTTGGTTTTGGTTTTTTCTTGTAGATTTGCCCTTCTAGGCAAGACCAAATTATTCTGCTTTTTCCCAAGTGCATGAAATAAGTCTAGTGACATCATTCAAGTCTTAAATCTTAGACTCATCTACAACAACAGCAACTTTCCCTAAAAAAAAAAGTAGAGCTTTAGCTTTTAAGATAGCCACATGGTCTGCTTTAGATTGGGCATGCTGGTTCTGGACATGCCTTTTTTTCTGTTGTACTGCTTTAAAGTCTCTTAAAGCTTGAGAGTGATTCTTGTTCATTTTGTTCCAAGAACTCTTCCTCTTAACATTCATCTGTCTTGTACTGCTTTAAAGTCTCTTAAAGCTTGAGAGTGATTCTTGTTCATTTTGTTCCAAGAACTCTTCTTCTTAGTACCTGCATCTGTCTTGCTCTTTCAAGAACAGAGGAGTATTCAAATCTGAAAATGACAACATTTTGTAAGCAGTGCCTGACTTTAATAGTGATCCTTTTAAATTCCATTTTGTTTGCATGATATACAAGAACTTAAGCCAATAGAATTTATGTTGTGAAGCTTCAGGAACCTTCATGATAGAGAACCTCTGTCATCATTGAAACTGGAGCTCTTTTGAGGTGAATAAATAGATGAGCAGCCTCACAACTTGTTTGTGTCCTTTACAGTAGAGCTCTATAAAACCAAGTTATTTAGACCCATCTAAAAGTCATGAGATTTAGCAGCAATACTTAAGATAATAACAAATTTATTGAAAAAATGAGTAAATCAGACACTTACAAAAAGGAACTCTTTAGGCAGTGAAACAACAACGTGCACTTTTGTTGCTCATGTGGTTGAATTGCAGTCTCCTGAACTTTTTTGAGACCTAGAGAAGAACTAAAGCATGCACATCATTTTAGTGTCAGAGAACAAAGGAATAATGCTCGTATGCTTTCCAGTTCTTGCAAGTTATTGATGTTGTAGACTTTCCCAATATGCTTCATTAAAAGGAAAGAATTCCATTTAGTCATCTGATTTTTTTTTTTTTTAGCTATTCTTGCTGCTTTTTTTGTACATGCAAAGCAGAAAGAGGGGCTAATGTAATGTAGGCAGGACTGTTAGCATTTGGGATTCCCCAAATATTTGTGCTTAAAAAGTGACTTGGTAACATAACATCTGTGTTGTACTCAGTGCTGAAAAGGATTAAATCCAGTACTTGGGCAAGTCATTAAAAGACAAACTGTAACCACTGAAGAACCAAACAAGTGGGTCTTATTGGATTGCTGAATTGTGGTGGAAACCTAGTAAAACTTGGGATAATATCTGCAGTGTGTGCTTAGTGATTTGTTTTTGCAAAGATTCATTTGAATGTATGTTGCTGTGTAACAGCCTAGCACATCTGGCATGAACTTGGTACTTTCAGAAGATGTCAGAAGCAAGTAATTGAGTTAGGATGGAGCATATGAAATGTTTGAGAACTGAGCAGAACAGTCAGGTGTGCAAACATTGGCAGCTTTCTCTCTAAAAAGACTTGGCTGTCTCTTGAGATCACTGAGCTGATTTTTATGACATTAAGAACTGAGTTGCCAATGGAGTATTCTACTTCAATTGCAATATTTCCAACAGCCACAGAACCACACAGCCTTTAGGTGTGTATAGTCTTAACCTTAATAACTTCAATAACCTTAAACTTAATAACTTTAAGACATTTTGGAAATTACCTGGACAGTGTGGGAAATTTTATTTCTCTTTTTTACCCTTATTTCTATTTTTCATCTAAAAAAAAAAAATAAATGGGACAAAGATGATGCAGCTGCAGTGTAGTCTAGTTGGATTATGGTCAAGCTCTAAATTTCCACTCTCTTGAAAAAGACCAAGCTGTTTAAGAACATCCACTACTGTTAAGTATGTGCATATCTTGGGAGAATGTTATGTTATAATAGGGCTTTAGCCAACTCTTGTCTCCTGGCAGGTCATACAAACCATGGCAGTCTTGCCTGTATGTTTTGTTGTATGAATGACCTGCTTGAAAAAATGATTGCTGTAATCAGTGATACTGGAATAGAAGGAATTTTAAAGTACCAAATTGTTCTGGTGACTGAGTTTTTGATAAATCATTTTTATAATTGTCTGGACAGTACTAGCAGAAGTGAGCATTGTACAAAGATGTCAGCACTACAAATGTAGGCTTTTAAGCAAGAAACAAAATGTCCTAAGGCTGAAAATAGCTATCCATTGCTCCTTGCTGGATTTCATTTTAGCCCAGATGTTTTGAAACAATTTTCACTACATCAGATTACCTTTTTCAAATCTAAACTGAAAAGGTCTTTTGAGTGTGCTGTGAAGGGTTTTCTTTTCACAGCAGAAGAAGGGAATTTATCCCCATATTGAACAAAATGTGAGCTTTTCTGGGGTTGGGAGCAGCGTGCATCTTGTACACATTAAAAAACATTAGAAACTAAGCATTGTAGAGGAGAAATAGCACTGAGTTTAGAGAAATAGCACTGCTGAATTACAGACTTAGTTTGCTGCACTTTTTCAGCAGAACAATGAGTATCTTTAAGTAGTGTTTTGTAAGCCCCCTCTCAATGGCTATTGCATCAGACTGTTGGCTCAGCATTGCCAAAGAAGGGACATCTACCATACCAGCTGTAGAGCTTTAATTAGATTGCACCTTATGTGTTTGTGGGTACTTAATACTTTGAGACAACGTGTAAATATGTCCTGAACAGCTCTTCTATAGTTTTAACTCTATTGAGAATGTTCCTGTTGAAAAAAAGAAAAACAACCTAGTAGAAACTAAGCATTGTAGAGGAGAAATAGCACTGAGTTTAGAGAAATAGCACTGCTGAATTACAGACTTAGTTTGCTGCACTTTTTCAGCAGAACAATGAGTATCTTTAAGTAGTGTTTTGTAAGCCCCCTCTCAATGGCTATTGCATCAGACTGTTGGCTCAGCATTGCCAAAGAAGGGACATCTACCATACCAGCTGTAGAGCTTTAATTAGATTGCACCTTAAGTGTTTGTGGGTACTTATTTACACATTGTCTCAAAGTATTATGTTCTGAACAGCTCTTCTATAGTTTTAACTATATTGAGAAAGTTCCTGTTGAAAAAAAGAAAAAAAAACCTAGTAAATATAAGTGTTCTGATTTTTAAAAGCTAACTTCTGATATTTGATCTGTTTTGTTTTGGGGGCAGGAGGCTGCTGAACAGATTTCTTTGCTTCCATTGGATTATGTGTAAATCATTTATCCATGCTCACCTATCTATCCCAAATGACTAAGAAGCTCCTTTTGATTGGGGTGGCTTTCCTTAAGCTACTCTGTGCCTTTAGATTTTATTTTTTTTGTCTGATGCAGTAAGAATAAGAAACCTTTCAAGAGAAACACTGAAAAATGTGGAGGTAGGGAAGTGATAAAGATGCATTGCCATTGTTAGGATGACTGTGATGGCATAAAGGAAATGTATTGTAACCATATTTGATTTTTTTTTCCTCATTTCTCATCTGAAAAACTGATAAATTTTTTTTTATATTGCTTCCTTGTGGAGCTGGTTATTAGTTGCCATGCATTCTTTACAGTGCTAATTTACAAATATCTTAATTACTTGATATTTTTCTCAAGATGTTGGTGGTTGTAAGTCTGTAATACTGACAAGTGAAAAATAGTCTAGTTTTGAATTCTTCAATGATATTGTCTCATCTTTAGTTGATCCTCCTTTTTCCCCTCTGCCTTTGCTTGACTTTTTTTTTTATATTAAAGAAAAGATGTCTTTCATAAGGTCAATAGCTGTGTAGTCTTGTTCTAGTGCCCAGGCTTATCAGTTTCAAAAGTAGTTGAAAGAAGTTGTGATTAAGTATCTGATGGCTTTGGAATGTTTCCACACTACAGTTCTCAGCAAGTGTTTTGAAAATCATAGCAGTATTAAACTTTTTAGAGGCAAAAGTTTTGAATGAACCTGCAAACAGGTGGTTTTCACCCTTGGCTTGTGTCAGATGAAAGATAGGTGGTTCTTTTTTTCTCCTCATGTGACATCCCTGCTGTAGAAATAAGGTCATTGACCTTTCCACTACTTTGTACTTCCCAAGGGTAACTCCAAAGTGTTTTGAAAGCAGTATTTGACTTTTCTCCCCAGGACTCTGCCACTGCTTTGGAGATTGTTTGAGTAGCTGTGCTGGACCATACAGGTAGAGTCTGTTGGTGGCCTGTAGAGAATCAGTACTGAGATTTCACTTAGTGGTAATGAAAGTGATTTAAGTTATATTTCCAGTACCTTGGAAGAATAAATGTAAACCTTTGGTTTCTAAAACAGTTAAGATGAGATGGAAAAATAAAATCTGAAAAAAAAAAAAAGTATATTTATTTAGTGATTAAAAGGTTTGAGAACAAAGCTGCAGTTTTTAGGGAAGATAGACCTGAGAGATCATTCCAGGGCTGGATTGGCAGAAGACGTGAACAAGCCTTCAGGGGGGAAAGAATTAAACAAAACTGAATTAACCTCTGCCTTGTAAGCTGTCTTCTTTTTTCCTTTTGAAGTGTCAGTTTGTGGTTTTGATAAATGTCAGAAGCATTCTTCTTCTCAAATAAGATTCTTCTCTGCATAATCCAGTGTTATGGGTTTTTTCTCTCTTGCCTCCAAAGATTACTTTGTCCTTCCTTTGGTTTCTAATCAGACAAGTTCTCAAGAAAGGGGATGGATTTGACAGCTAAGTGTATTTCCTACTGAATTAGTTTTGTAAGGAAACTAAAGGAGGCAGATGAGAGTATTCTTCCCTGTAGTTCTCAAAATTCATTAACTTAAAATGGGGACTGAAATCCTTACCAACAGCCCCACCCCATGCTTTGCATCTAGGTTTTCAGTCTTGTCTCTATGTATAATATTTGGTGTTAGGACAGTGTGGTTTACATTGATTTAAATATATTAGTTTTCAGTGTTCACCTGATAAGAACTTGTTTAGGGTTTTGTTTGTTTCTTAGGGTTTTTTTTTTCCCCAGCTCTTCTGAATAACAGATGGAGAAAGTCTGCTTTTAGGGTTCTATAATGTTTAAAATTACTTATAGCAAGCATTAGGGGAAGAAAGGGAGTACAGGGTGGCAGTCTGAGGTTGGTTTACTTTCAGCTAGAAGAGTTAAATGGCATAGAGAGTGGCTTGGTTGTTGTATCCTTGCTGAGGAATTCTAGACGTGGATCTAGACTCCACCATGTTTAAGTGTTACACAAAAAGGATACAAAAATCATGCAACTTATGTATGAGACAGGAGAACAAGTAGATAAATACAGGCTGCTCTGGAAGGAAGAGAAAATGAACATTGCTTAGTGCATTAAGGGAGCAGCCACATCTTGCGACTGCTTGAGTGTGCTCGAGTTTTTGTATGAGCTTCATCTCGAAGGAAAGTCTTAGCTGGAGGGGCATAGTGAGCACAGTGCTTCAGGATGCCTGGGAGGTTCTTCTGTGGAATGTACTTTAAAAAACAACAACAGAAAAAAACCAACACACACAAAAAATCCAACAATGTACAAAAAAACCTCCAAAACCAACCAAAAACAAACAAACAAAAACAATCAACCAAACAAAACCCACAAAAACAACCAACAATGGGAAATCAAAATTGTTACCATTATCCAAAAGTGCACAAGAACCACTATCTTGCAGAATGGTGCAAGAGCACAAGTGAACTCTTGCATCTCCTTTGACAGTGAAATGGGCACCTTTGGAAGGGAAGTGTGGGCTATGCACTGAAGGGGAAAAATCAGCTTTTTAAATGCCTATGGGTAGAACAAGACTGTTAACAGTCTTAAGAAATTAAGCCTTCAAACACAAGTTCCTGTTGTCCTTTTTTCCCCAAGATATTTTTTACTTTTTTTCAGCTTTTTGTATTCCCTGTTCTCCTCACCAAAACTGCAAAATTATAAAAGTTGATCAGATTTTTTCAGGAGGCCATTCCAAGGTTTCTTAGGGTCAGAGTCATGTTCTACCCTCATATTCCTTGCATGTGGCACTGAGCAAATCTTTCTCTTTGTGAGAATGTGAATAGCATTGCTTTGATCACAGATCTTTCTCTGGTGGTTTGTATGGGGGGTATTTTTTTGGCTTTGTTCTGTTTTGTTTGTTGTTTTCTTTTTAATTACAAACTTGAAGGAGGTTTAATAATGATGTTACACCTAGGTAGGCTATATATGCCCTTATCTGCAGCCAGGTTTTTCAGCTTGGAAGTATTCATCATGTGGATGTTAGTGCCCTGTAAAAATATATAGAGGTATCTGTTGATTTGAGACATAGTGAAGAAAATAACAGAAAAATATCCCTGAAATTAGGAGAATGAACTAACAATTAAGAGAGTGCATAAGTTACACACTTTGCCTAATTCTTTAGGAGGCTATCACCATCTGTAACCATACGATATCTTACATTAATTAAAATAATGAGGAAGGGTGTTACTGGAAGACAGTTTGGTATAGTAACTGATGGTGCAGGGCACTTAAACACAAACTGGAACAAAGTGATTCTATGGAAGTGCATGAGGCATTAGAGCAGCTGGGAAGGAAAAAGTCAGAAAGCCAAAATTTATTGGGAAATAAATTGGGAAATGGAATATGAACTCTGAAGGAAGCACTGTGGTTTCTCCTTGATCCTTAAGAAGAGGGTTCAGCTGGTCCTTGTTCTGCCACAAAAGCTAAAATGGGGAAATAAAGCCAAAGAAACAAAGCATTAAGCCATTGCTGTCTTAGTGTGCTGCTTGCCTCTTGGTGTGATGACTCTACCTTCCCATGTGATAGATGGAGCCGTCCAAATTTGTGCTCTGTGTGTGCAGTTTGTTTGGCTTGATGAGCTGTCAGATTTAGATTTAAACTCTCTACCATCACTATCCCCCCATGCTGCCTCAGATCCTTCTTATTTGGACTGTCAGGCATACTTGTTCATTACGTTGTGGAGGACTGGTTTATAGTGACAAGAGGCCATTACTTATGGCAGTGTTTAGTCAGGACTCTTTGCTGCAGTATAAATGTTCATTTTTCAAAATTGCAATGCAAGTTTGGCCAAGAGCTCTTACCTCTGCTGCAGCTCACTGAACCATTTGCACCTTATGAATTGGAACCCTAAGTCATGTTCATTTAATCAGTCGTTTCAGCTCAAATAGTGATGAAATCACCAAGTGATTTCTTTGGCAAAAAGCAAGTCATGCTTTGCAACTCTAATTGCATATACTTTTCCCTCAGGGTGAAGCCCTTGCTTTTATTTTGCTCCTAAATATTTTTTTTGCCTGATTGGAGGACTATGAATAAAGTCAACAATGTATTTTTGGTCGTATTTCAGATCCTAAAGGAAGCTGCAAGGAAACTATAGGCATAATAAGGAAAGAGAAACTGATCAATTGTTTAAAAAGAAAACTGTTATGATACTTAATGTATTTTCCTTTATCAAAAACTGACAACCATTTCATATTTTAGAGTTTCTTCAGCTATAGACAAATGTTATTTTTTAACAATGGGAACCCAATCTTTTCTCTTAATCTTTGCATAGCTGTAGCCTTGAAAAAGATTGTGCATGGTTAAAAGCACATTTCTGGATCAATACAGGCGTGTTGCTGTACTAGGCTGTTTAATTCAGAGTGAGGTGCTTGTTGTAAGAGCTTCACAGTAACTGCAGTATTACTGCTTTCAGTGAGAAGGCTTGCAACTGCTGTCTGCCTTGGTAGCCATTGGCAGGGGGTGTGACTGACTGTTTCATCTGCCACCCACCCTGCACAACATCTCACAATGCGTGGCTGTTTGGCTGGTTTGACTTATTAATGTAGTGGAAGACTAATCCCCACCCTCAGTTGTTTTCCTGTAGCATTAGCAAGCTGGAGGATCTCAGGAAATTCTCAGATGAACATGGGAACGGGTGTAACAGAATAGCACATCCCTCTCAGCAGCCACAAATACATGGAACGTGGCTCTAAATATACTGGATTTTGTATTGGTGCAAGTCATTGCTTCCTAAAGAGAGTTTCCTTCTAAATACACTTTCATTCAGTTCTGTGATCAGGTGTTCTCTGTGCTCTTGCTAGGTTCCCCCAGGTTGGCATTCACATGGTGGGATGTCAGTCAGATGTAGCTGTGGTGTCCACGCTCTGCGGCCTAAAGCCATCTTATTTCCATGATTGAGGCTTCTTTTTTTGCCACTTTCAAAATCTGAAAAGACTGTCAGAGATAAAACCAGGCTCTGTGTTGCACTGAGCCTAGCTGAGAATATGTAGTGACAATGGCTTGTCTACAAAGCCACTGTAGACAAACACTACAAAGCTGTGGTGGCATTTTAGTCAAAAGAAGATGAGAGCCAAGCTGCAGGAGTCTGCAGGTGTTGGTTTTTCATAGAAACCTCACAGGGCTGTTACCTATACAGGAGGAGTCCATGGGCAGAAAGGGGAAGTTATGATTCCATGGATGTTGCCATGACTCAAATTGCCTTTTTTTTTTCAGTAACTTAAAGGAAGTTTTTTTACTTACTTAAGGAAGGATACATATTATGGCTTACTGCTGCTGTTCACCAATGGGTCATAACCTCAAGATACAAATAGGAAGCACAGGACTGAATAGTTCCCCAGGGCATTATTTTTAGGGAGACAGTTTATCAGGAAGAAGGGTGGTTTTGTTCAGTTTTTTTTTTTGTTTCTTTTAAAAAAAAAACATCACCTGCAGTTCAACAACAGGTTTCTTAGAATACTCAGTACAGCAGGTATTTTGTGAAGTTCTGACATTTCCAGGAGGAAACAAACTATTTTTGAGCTTGAAAACATTTCTATCCTTCCCTGCAATATTTAGGAGACGTTTTCCTAGGCAGGGGAGTAGTCCAAGCAGGTCTGTAGGCTGCTGGATGGTTTGATTAGAGAACAGTGCAGAGTTAGAAGCTTCTTGGCAAGGTCTGTGAACTTAGCACTGACAGTGATAATCTTTTTAAAGTTGTGGCATTGTTTAAGTAACTTGTCTTGTGAAAATGGAGTAGAGTTTTCATGGCACTCAAAACTTTCAACAAAAAAAACAAAGCCCATCTTATTTGTCATTTACGTGTAAGAATAATCTGAAGTTCAAGGAGAATGCATCAGGGTGTTAACAGCTCCAAATTTTGAGGTTTTAATTCGTGGACATCTAGTAAATGTCATGCACAGGAATAGTGTAGAAGTGCATGTTCTGGTACAACATTAGGAAGGTAAAGAGAAGTAGAACTCAAAGTTTAAGAAGGGAAACTTGTAGTTAGGTGTTTTGCATCGGGGCTGAGCTGTGGAATTGTTGGTCCTGCTTCTGTTTTGGGAAGAAATTGTCTCATGCCATTATTGTATCGTTTTCAGAGGAGCATAAAGAAAAGGTTGAAGTTTTGACAGCTGTGACAAAGTCCAGTGCCATAATGTGTCACCAAATAAGTGATACTGTATAGTCTGTGGCAGTCAGCAAAGCATAGCAGCCACTATCTATATGTCAACTTTAAAAGAGAGGAAGTGTTACCCAAAGGGGAGAGAATATCAGAATTTGACAGCCTGGAAGACATCTGAGGTTAAATGTCATCTTTTGAATAGATTTAACTTACATATTCATTTTATGTATTGAGATCTGAAATTCCAGTCTTTAAATGCTCATTCATTACTTTATAGCACTTAAAAACATTGTCCCTAAGAACAGAGTTCAAGTTTCCTACAGGAGCAGATAATGTTAAGGGTTCAGCTGTAATTTTCAGTATGACTTGTACTGTGTAAATATGTAGGTGCATATGCAGCCAACAGCAGAGGAGAGATGCATCTTGTTCATTTCTTAGCCTTAAAAAAAGTTGACTTTCAATAATAATTTGTATATTACTCCATGATGTCAAATTATGTTCATGTTTTCTAGGCTTGCTGTTCTTTAAGTTATTGCTTCAATTTAAAACTTTAAATTAAAACCTCATTTGTCTGTCTCCATGAGCAGCATGCATAATGCATGGAAAGTAACTGTGTAAATGTTTGGGTTGTTTTATTTTCTCTCCTTCCCTAGCAGAAGTTGTTTGTCCTTTCAGGGTGCTTTGTTTTGTTTTTTAACTTCCTGAGTGCTCTTACCCCTTTATATCACTTGGAACTGGAGGGAATAGAGCAGAGATACTTCTATAGTTTTTTAAATGATCATGGAAGAACAGAGGTTGGCCTTCAAACAATATTTTCAGCTGGGTGTTTATGAGGAGCAGTACACTTTGAATCAGAGGTATTGTGTTTCCCTCTTCTCAAGAAAACTGCCAGTATCTTTTCTACATCCTGAAGTTGGTGTGAAACTTTTCACTGAAGTGTGAATTACAAAGCTGTGCTTATGTCACTAAAAAGATCACTTTCTGTGACTTCACAATTATTCTTGAATGTTGCAGAGACTGAATTTGCTACCTTCTTGCTGTTCCATCCCTTCTGTCTGGTATTGGTTTTTTGTGAAATTGGTCGTAAATGTAATTATTTTGTAACAGTTTTACTTCAAAAACATTTTTCTACATTTTCAAGGCCACAGTTGCAGAATTCCAATGTTGTAGTCTAGAAACAAGTAGAAGGTGCTTGTCTCAAACACAGATTTCCTGGATGTAGGGGAAGGAGGGAGGCAGAAGGCTGAACTGTGACCTTCATCTTCCAGTCCCCAGCTGTGGTGCAAGTTGTGTGTGCTCCTCTCACTGCTTGTTGCCTGAAACACAGCATGGAAATCTAACAGCCACTCACATCTGGGGACTGGATTGCTAGAGGAGGGCACATGGGCAATGTCTTTTTTTCTCCCTGACCAGCTGCACTGCTTTGTTTCTTTTCTTTTCACAGCTGCCCATTCTAGCTTTTCTTAGAAGGGCATTGCCCACTGTAAAGAACCTGTTGCACCTTTAAAAAATAGGTGCATGATCCATGAATGGAAGGGTGGGGGGTTCATGTAAGCCCCAGGTACTGTGGTGCTGAGCTCAGGACTGGCAGTTGCAACTTAGAAGAGATATTCTGAACTTTCCCTGAATAAATTGGCTTGATACGCTTTGGCAGCCAAACGTGTCAACAGTGGGCCAGACTGTGTCAGGAAGGGATTTGAGAACAGGACAAGAAGAGTTTGATGTGACTTGGTCTAGAATATAAAAGCTTTGAGAAGCCTTGTGAAACATTGGTGTGCCTTTTTGAGTGTTGTCAGTTCTAGTCTTTACTTCTCAGGAAGAATGTTAGAGCAGGTAGAGAGAGGCAGTGAGAGTAGTCATAGGATCAGTTGTCTTGCTGGAAGAGACTAAAAAAAAATTGCAACTTCAGTATGTGGAACCAGGCAGGCTGCACCCTTGAATGTATGTGATCCAACAGCTCTAGTTCTTGAGGGAACATGGGGGTGAATGTGGAAAGTGGCCAGGCTTGCACACTCCTCTTAGGTCCCTGTTGCTGCTGCTGAGACCACTGATATGGCCCAGCAGTGCATTTCATAGGTCCTGAAGAGGAGAATGTCAAGGTACTTGTCTTGGAATATGGCCTGAATATGAAAGTCAAATAAATAATTTCAGTACCTTCATGGTGAGGTAGTGGCCTTTATCACTTGAGAATTTGGTTCATTGCTTTGGAACTAGTCAAATGATAACTTATTCACATTCCCTTTACAGGGTATTTGGTGGCATGCTTTTTCAGCTGCAACTTTTGAGAGTTATTTCTGTATTGCAGTTAGTGGATTGTTGCAAGGTAAAATAGTGAGGTACTACAATGGAAAATGCTACAGATTTGCAGGAAGCTAGTAGGACTTCCTTTTTTTCCTCTTGCTTCTTTTGGATGGTCCTGTTTTCATAAACTCTTTGTACAATCATTGTTTCTGAAGTAAAATGCCTCTCCCCCCCCATTTTAACAGATTCTTGAAGATGCAGAGGCTCAGCATTTGTTCCAGTCCATTCTTCCTGATATGGTCAAGCTGGCACTCTGTCTCCCAAGTATCTGCACCCAGGTAAGAAAACACAGCTGGCCAAGTGCTCTCTGGCAAACCACTTTTCTGCAAACTATAACCAATGGCTAAGGTCAAAACATCAGGATCATGTTAGGTTCTTAATGAAAGCTGTAGTTTTTTTGCATTGAAGGAAGCTGGAGTTGTTTATTGCTTTTCTTAAATGAAATGACTGTGAAACCTTTCATCTTTGAAAATCATACTTATGAACTGAAGTACTTGAATAATCATGGAAGATCTCATTTTTTACTTCAGAATTTTTTTATCCTGGAAACAGTACTTTCATAAAGCTCTTGTTTACCTGGGAGCATATTTTATTCTAGTTAGACCATCACAATACTTGCACGCACATAAACCTTAACTAATTCCTCATTATTGTTATGGGAATTAATTCTGTAGGGAGTAAAACTGATAAATGTTGAATAGAGAAAGTGAGGATGTATGATAAGTAATACATAAGCAGGATAACAACTCTAATTTGTAAGCTCTTTTTACAGTTTTTGAAATTGATTTTGTTGGGCAGGAGCAGGGGAAATCTCTCCCTATTTTGTTATGCTGCAGGGGTCCTACACTAGATACCTGATTTCAAACAATTTGAATATTTTTTTTAAACTAATCACTTGTTAGTGAGGGGAGTTTGAGAATGCTATGAAGTTTCTGAACATAAAATCAAGCACAAGAGTTGTAAGTTGATGTAGTAATGGTATTTTTAAAGATGGTGTACTGTTAGGATGTGTAAATTGTGAAGAGCTTTGCCAGGTTCATTTTTTTGGTTATACTTAAAGCTAATTTTGTTCCAATATAACATACCATCCAAAATATCCTATTTTTGTAGGCTTGTGGAACTTAAAGAGACCTTCTCAGGCTTTTTCCCCCTCTAGCTGTGTGACTTCAGACATCATAACAGAGACTGTTAATTAAATAGCCAGAAGACAGAATGAAATTCAGTGAATGTAGTAGTTAGAAGAATAAAGGAAAACTTCTTTGTTTTGTGGAGTAAACAGGGCTGTGTATTCAACAGTCTAATTAGTAGCAGTTTCTGTATTCATGATTAAAAAGGATTAAAATGTAGCTGGTCAGCTCTCCTGGAGCTAGGCAGGATGATGATGGCTGAGAATATTGGAAAAAGAGGTAAAAACTGATCTCTTTCTCCTGTCAAGTAGATTTATTGTAATTGTTACTAGACTTCTTAGCAGTCAGAATGATACTGTTTTTTTGTTGTGTGTTTTGGTTTTTTTTAACCCTTTCCCCTCCCCCCCCAAGATTAATTGCATAATTTAAAAAAAAGAAAAAAAAATGCCATGGATGTGGTGAGAGAAAAATCCAAATCAGGAGGCTAAAGCCTGATAAAATGGAGCACCTAGTTTTTTTCTGGTTCCCCTTGCATCTTTGTCTCTTTGTATATTAAAAAAAAAATGTTAACTAGGGTCAAATAAATCCCCAAACTGAGGACCAAAATGAAGCTGAGCTTTTTTTTCATTCCCATTATAAAAGAATGTAAAATAATGCATTTTCTGCAAATATTACCAGTGTTATTTCTTCAAATAAGATGAAAAAAAATTCAAAGCCAGTCACAGAGTGATGATCTGTGGTGTGACTTCTATGTTTCTTTGTAAAATATAAAGCATGGTTATAGTAGCTGAAAGCATTCCCTAAGGGTTAACTGTACAGCTATTGGAAGTGGGTTTTTCCTTCAGTTTTTAAGATTGCCCAGGATTTACAACATCCCATCTGTTTCTTTGTTCCCCCCTCCCCATGGTTTTGTTTGATAAGTTGTGTTTTCTTGGTCTTTCTTTTTATTATTGATTAGAAATCGGCAGTTTTTCCAGCAAGCCTTTTCTGAATGGTCTGGAATGAACTGCTGGTGACTTTAATGGTGCTGCTGATGAAGGGGTTCACCAATGCCTTAAATTACTCTTGCTCTAATTTAACAAATGTAATTTTGTGCTCCTGTTTTTTTTTTTTTTCTTTTAAAAAGAGTAAGCTAATAATTTTTTTTTCTCTGCCTTCTCTCCTGCCCTTCCCTCCCCCTCAATTTTTGTGTTGTTAGCCCATCCCTCTCCTGAAACAGAAGATGAATCACTCCATCACCATGTCCCAGGAGCAGATTGCCAGTTTCCTGGCCAACGCTTTCTTCTGCACTTTTCCGCGTCGCAACGCCAAGATGAAGTCTGAGTATTCTAGTTATCCAGACATTAACTTCAACAGGTATGGCACTCTGGAATAAATGAAGCTGATAACCCTTCAGTGGAAATATTGTTGTTGTCATTGAGGGGAGAAACTCAGTTTCTTTCATCTTTCTGTCACTGATTTCAGGAGTTTGCTTCCTGTCTTTTCGGTTTACCTCTAAGGGACAGGGAAACTATACACCTATGTAAGAAAGAATCTTGTACACAGTAAGATAGGCTTAATATTCCAGATTTTCCTTTTCATGCATGCACACACACAAAAGCACACTCTTATTCTGGCATAATTAGGCAGATACAATTCCCTAGCTCCTCATAAGCCATTCATCTGCAAATGGTGTATTTCAGTTGTGCTTCAAGTGTTGTGTGTGTATTTAAAGGTCAGTGTTTCCCCAGCCATGTTTCTGTTGCCTCCTTTGTGGCAGCACTGGTGATCTGCACATTAAGTTAGATCAATTGGAGTTGCTTCTTTGGCATCCATACTCTTACCATTTTAAAGCAGTTGTATAGCTGGGTGCTGAAATGAATCTGTCCTTTTTTGCTACAAGTTGGCATGAAAAGGTTTCAAGACCAAAATAAGAGCATAATTCAAGATGCTCTGATTTCTAAACAACACTTTTTTTCTTCAACACTAGCTTACAGACAGATTTTATTAGAAACTTTTCTTCAGCTTTTATTTTTAAAATATGCTTATTTGTGTTTTAAATGAGGGAAGAGGATGGACTAATTTCCAGCTGCAGAATATTATGGGCCACATAGACTGGTAGGTTAGAAATAAGGGCTTGTCTTTTTCTGTGCACTTCCACACAAGTCTGTGTAGATCAACCTTAAGTTTCTTAGGCTGGAGCTTGGATAGATCAATCTAGAGTTTTTCTTACTCCTCACAGTTAACATGTAGCATATATGCTCTGAAAACTGAGATGAAATATAAAAATACTGTTACCTGTGATCCAGCACACTTAGGTGTGTGTGTCATAAAAGCTATATCAGACTAGAAATAAATTTATTTCCCAGAATAAATGGTTAGACTGGAACTTCCCAGAATAAATTTTTAGGCATGCTGATGTACTAGTGATGGTTTTGGTGCTTGCTGTCTGTAAGGGTTAGTGCAAGCTCCTCTCTAGTGGGTATTTCAGAAGAGACACCAGGGTCACTCTTTTGGTGTTCACTCTAACAGTGCAGTGGGTTACAGAAGAGAAGTGTGAGTGGGCATTATTGTGCCATACAATTCAGCATATTTTTCCACTATTATTTCATAATTCATAACAAAAAGTACCATCCATGCATTAAAAAAGGATTTATGTTCAGAGCAGTGAAAGAGAACAGGAAACTTCTGGAAGGAGTTGTGTTTGCAGCTGCTATGTGCTTTAGTGTTACATTTTTTTCAAGGACTGTAAGGTATTTGTTGGACCAAAACTTTCCCTCTTCCTCCTCCTGTGTATTCTGCATTTGATGAGCAGATTAGTGAAGTAGAATATGAGGTGTGGCAGGCATAAATAAGACAAAAGAAGAGGGAATGTGTCAGAAGGAGGGGGACTGGTAGGAGAAAAGCAAAAGGAGATGGAAGAGAGTGAGTAGTGGAGAGAGTAGTACAAGAACTTACCATTTTCTATCATGCTGCTGTATACAACCTAACTTTGTTGAAATTTAAAATAAAGGGAGAGGAGGAGGGTAGATTGTGTCCTATTGCCTTCCCCTGTCATCAACCCTGTATTTTCTCACCCTAAAAAGTTAGTTCTTTAGTAACAAGGACAGAAAATAAAATGTCATGTTTTCAGCTGTTGTTTCAGGATTGTAAAGTCAACAATATTTGGTCTGTTGTAGCTTGTCTTTGTTTTACAAAGTCTTTTGTGAAGCTGGCTGTACTCAAAAGGCAGCAGACAGTGACTGAAGTTAAAATGTTTGTGACTTTTTTAACCCTCTTTATAACAATGTTTTTTGATGTAAAGGCTTTGGAGGCTGCTGCTCTGTCTGCTTAGGGATGGGTGTGTAAAGGCTTTGGAGGCTGCTGCTCTGCTCTGTCTGCGTAGGGATGGGTATAACAGATTGTTCCACACAGCAACCCCATCTCTCCATAATATTATGGTCTGCAGCTTTTTCCAGACTTAGATGTTTCCTCAGTTTGATGTAAAGGCTTTGGAGGCTGCTGCTCTGTCTGCTTAGGGATGGGTGTAACAGATTGTTCCACACAGCAACCCCATCTCTCCATAATATTGTCTGCAGCTTTTTCCAGACTTAGATCTTTCCTCAGCATAATTCATCTGCCATACGACTGTGAATGAATGACTTTATTTTGTGGGTACACAAAATTAATCTGCCATGGTTCCCTAACAAAGCAAAATCAGAGTGGATGCTAGCATCTGAGAGATTTTTTTTCTTTAGCAGATGTGGTGTTCCTCTGTCCCACTGTGTATGCCCTTTCTGTGTTCCTACAAAAGACTTCTTCCTCTTCCCTCTACTCTGAGACTTGAGAAATAAAATTAGTGCCTTAAGTGCCAAAAGACAACTGTATAACAACTGCATAACAGCTATAGTGCCAAAGACAACTGTATAAGCTTTATCTCATGTTTTCAGTTCTACACAGAAGTCATTTATAATTTCCCTTTATTCAGATTTACATGTCATTACCTTTTTATAAGCTATAAAGTAGTTACAGTTTCTACATTTCAATGCTGTCATGTTCCCTTCTACCTCCCAGTAGTTTCCCTGCTTTAGGTTTTTATGGGATAATAACTAGCATATTGTGACTTCTACCCTTAGTCTCCTCCAAGGTACAAATGTGTTTGAGAAAACAACAGACAGTCAGTGCAAGACATTGAGAATTTACTCTTCTCTTATTTTTCCTTTCTTCTCCCTCTGTTAAGCATTTTCTGGCTCCCCAGTGCTTGGCTCTGTTACTCCAGTGATGGTGGCAAGTTGTTTGAATGCTGGTGTGTGTGCTGACAGCTGTAACTGATTGGGAGGAAGGCCACTGTGTGTGTTAGTATTAATTAACAGAAGTCATTATGGTTTACCTTGCCTCTCTTGCCTGTTGGTCTTGCCAGATGTGAGTAAAACAAAGTGAGCATCCCTCTTGATGCTGAGGCAATTAGTTTAATAGTATGTTGTGACACTGGCTGTTGTGATCATGGTGCTGCAGACTGAGTCACCTGTGTATAATGAAGCAGTAATTTAATTGAATTATTTCCTCTGGTACTTGACAAGGATGGACCTGTTAGGATTCTCAAGTCATTAATAATGTAATTAATTTCAGATGTATTTAATAGAATGGATTTTGTACTTTGAGAGTGTTAATATTTATGAATTCTAGCAGATAGTGACATCCATTTAGTGGTCAAACAGATCATACTATATAGCATAAAATAACCACTTGTGATCAAAATATCAAACTAGACTTAAGAGTTCTATTTTTCTTTTTTAAAACACTTGTAAAATGGAAATAGATTGGGCAGCTTTATTCAAAAATATCCCATCACAGAAGAAAGAAATAATTAAATTTGCCATTTAATTTCTCTTGTAAGTTTTCCCTGGCAGTTGGATGCTGCCTCAGTGTGGAGCATGACCTGCATTGGCTCTTCTCAATCATCTCTACAACTGTCATGTTGGTTGCACAGTTTAAAGTAGTTTCTTATGGTGATGCTCATAATTAATCTTCTTGGTGCATAGTTTGTGGCTTAATGCCACACTTTCATAAAAAATATGTTCCTCTTCAAATGTATTGAAGATAAGATTGAACTGTGCTTTCTGACATTTATTTTTTATAAGAAGCTGAAATGGATACTGTCCACAAGACTTAGTGCTGTAGAAGTTTTTCTTTCCCCCTGCTGACCATGTTATTAAATTGTCTTAACACTGTAGAGTTTGGTAAATTCCTAAATTACCTAGTTTGTTTACATGTAAAAGCAAAGTATAAGGGGGAAAAAAGCTTATGTGATCTTGAGCCAGTGCTATGGATGACTGAAAAGGATGACTTATCAAGGCCCCACTATCTTCCTTCTTGGACATGCTATTAACCTGTCCTTAGCTGTTGTGTATAGTTACAACAGCTCCTTTTTGCCTTTTTAAAAAAAAGATACTGTAGCTGAGCTGGAGGTGCTATGCATCCATAATAGCTCCCATCAAAGCAACTGAGGGTGAATCCGTAAGTGAAGGTAGGATGTCCAATGACATAAGCCTGGTGGATATTTTGACATTTTATATTTGTGGGTGCTCTGGTCTGAAACCACCAATATTCCACCAAGACTGAATTTCTTCATCTTTATCAAACAAAACTTTTGAAGTCATTTGAAGTGATTGGAAATGAGGGGGGGAAAACCCACTAGTTAAGATGTGTCTTTTATGGGATGTATACATGAAAAGAAACAGGCAAATTGTATAGTATGTTTATTCAGGAGCACTGAAATCTAATTTACCAGTAATGCAATTGTCTCATCATAAGCACCATCAGTTTCACAAGGTTAATGAGTATTCTCTGGGGAATAAATTACCTCAAACTTTGAGAGAACTTAGTTTGGACTGAGAGATGCATTATTCCTCTGAGAAGTGGTTCTGGGTTTTCTGGTTTACAGGTGCTGATCCTACAAAACTGATTTCCATTATGCCTGCCTTAGCTATATGTTCTAATTAGCCTTGGGTGGAATACTTGGAGTATAACTTTCTGAAAAAATTAAAATCTACGTTTGTGTGTGGTGAATGTTGAAATATTTTTTAAATAGTTTTAAAAGGGTGCTATTCTTAACAGGTTTGGTGTAATTACTTTACTCTGGTGATTAAAGCAGTACTCAATCTGAATTTTTTTTTGTTAGCTTAGTAAATTTATTCCAGGAATCAGTTGTGCCACGCTGTGAGATGCCTTTTTAGATCCTCAGGGTAAAACATTTTACATTGCTATGCCATGGTGTTGAGTGCTTGGAGTGAGCATCTTATAGTTTTGTCCAAGTCAAGTGTCAATCTGGTGTATTTAAAGACTTCTAAATCACCAAAGATTTTTCTTAAGATAGGTTTATAAAGCTCCAAGTTACTTTATAAACTTTTTACTCCACAATAATACTTTATAATACTTTTTACTCCACAATAAACAGAAGTACAAAATTAAAAGCACAGGGAATAGAGATGTGGATGTATGTGGGTGTCTGACATGGATCCAGATTACCCAAAAAATTACATTGCTCAATTTTTTGTTTGTACAAATGTTAAAAGTCACTCTCTAGAGATGTTAGACATAAGAGTGAGTAGTACAATGTTCTTAAATAACTTTGAGGTGACCACAGCCTGTACCTATGGCACATGACAATAAATAAATAAAATTCCTCAGATCAAATTCTTAAATTTATTGTTTTTCTCCTACTTGATGCCAGGGGAATTAAAAAACTAAATTACATCCTGTATAAACAGAGAAAAGGAAGACAGTTTTAAAACAGAAAGATGGAATTCATGTTAGAGTGGAAGAGATGTACATTAGGCACCAGAAGAGCAGCACTGAGGTTGCTGTACATGACTTGTGAAAGTCTATGCTATGTTTTCCTATCAAGAGGTGCAAAATTGTCCTTTTATGCTGCCAGAGAGCTGGTTAATTTGTCTGCCTTTCAACTCTGGGAGGAATTTCTCATCTAGATTTTTCTGCTTTTTATTTGTATGTCTGCATTTAATGAATTGAAGTTTTGATATTCTGAATAGATTTACTGTCAGTTCTCACTTAAAATATTTTCAATGGCTGCAGGACTTTCTAGAAAGGTTTTATATTATAAGAATGGGATGTAAGAATTTCCCATTTTAAATTTGCTTAGATTTCCTCATCTTACATTACATAATTGATGCTGAAGTATTTAAAGATGTTTAGGGCAGCCATCTCCAAACTCTTTGATTGCACATACCTACCAGTAAAAAGATTCTGAGTGCACAGCCCCAATATGTGCATGTTAATTTACTCTATGTTACATACATGTGCTGGTCTGTTTATGCATTCTAAAACATGCACAGAAAAAAAGGAAGGATGAGATAAAGATAAAATAAATACTATTTAGAAAATATTTTTCCATTTTGAGTGGTGCAAAAATACTTTCTTCCTGCATACTAGTGGGTTGTCTTGCACACCTCTTGGGCTGCTTTGGAGATCAGAGTGGGTCTGGGGTGTTGCCTTTAACAGAATCATAGAATCATAGGGGTT
>NW_008592860.1:10135-15498 GCF_000691845.1 Merops nubicus | reverse complement strand
AAATCGGGGAGTTTCTGCCCATCCTGCGCCTCTTCTTAGGGCCCTGCCTTAGGGGCCCCCGTAGGGTGTGATTTAAGTAAGAAACAAAAGGTAGAGCAAAAGCTGGCTGGCCCGGGGTGAGCTGGGGGTCGTGGGGAGGAGCTGCCCAGCCTGCTGTGGGGTGTCAGGGCCCCGAGCTCCAGCGCTTCTGAGCCTCGCGAACCAGCGTGAACTGCTCTGCTAAACTGCCCAAAGGACACTTTGTTCCCTGCCAGGGGCTCTAAGCCAGGAGTGATCACAGAGTGTTTTGGTTGGGAAGGGACCTCTGGAGATCATCTCATCCAGCCCGCTGCTCCAGCAGCTCACCCACAGCAGGGTGCCCAGGGTCACAGCCAGGCAGGTTTGGGATCTCTCCAGAGCAGGAGACTCCACAGCCTCTCTGGGCAGCTGCTCCAGGCTCTGCACCCTCACAGGAAATAATATTATCCTGGTCAGATGGAGCCTCCTGGGTTCCAGTTGGTGCCTGTTCCCCTTGTCCTGTCACTGGGCACCACTGACCAGAGTCTGGCCCCAGCCTCTTGCCCCCTGGGGCCCCTTTAGCTCTTGCTCAGCATTGATCAGGTCCCCTCTGAGGCTTCTCCTCTCCAGGCAGAGCAGCCACAGGACACCCACATTTTGCAGCGTCCTCATCTTTATCAGTGTCTTTGGAGAATAAACTATTTCTCAGTCCTGTCACAGGCCTTGCCAGGCGTGTGGTCACTTTCAAGTACATGCCTGAGAGTCCATGAAGTCATTAAGTGCTGCAGGTTAAGCATGTTTTGGAGTGGAGCCCAAGATGTCTTTGCTAGGTACCAGGTACGGAATGTCACAGCAAACAAATAGTGCTGGGGATTTGTGCTTAAGGCCATTTGGCTTTTGATGTCGAGCTTGAGGAAGATAAGTCTCATTAGCAGCACTGTGCAAGACAGCCACATTCTGCTTGGGATCCAGACGCCTGCGTTTGCAACATGTGCCCTCCCACGCCAGAGCCCTTCGCTTCCTCTGCAGCGTAAGAGCTGGACCCTGTGAATCATCACTGAAGGCCAAATAACAGGAGTGAACAGCTGGAAGTTACCACTGCTTACATCCAAAAAGCAACTACTTGGCATGCTGGGGTTTTTCATGCCTTTAATTTGCAAACTCTAGCTCCTTCTTAGTGTTCTGCTTGTTGTATTACCTTGATACTTCAGGCTTAGACTGCATTCAGAATAGACTCTCAACTGCTCGCTCGCAGGCGTTTTATATTTCCTCTTGTCTTTCTTTGTTCTGCCCATAGCAAAAAAAATTAAAAATGTTCCTACATGTCACCACCCTTCTTAAATGTGCTTTCACTTGGTAGCTCTGGTTTTGAATTTATTTTCTGCCTCAGCTGTCAGCATGAGAACATTGTCTTAGATCTGCACTTGCACTGGACCTTTATTTACTCAGTATTGACTTTGGGAACTCACATCTTACCTACTCTGAGTGACAGTGGTGGAACTCAGATCTCCTTCCACTCAATTTCTGAGGAAGGGAGGTCAGACATTTGAGGGATTTAAGAACCTGGATGGTATCAGATGCTATTTCTGTACAGCAAGTTGTGGCACTTGCAGAGCCTCAGACTGAGCTGCTGTCCATGTGATTCAGACTAAGCCTTTTTCCTCCAGGACTGGAAACAAGGAGAATTCAAATTGTTTCCTCAGCTGTGGTAGGTTTATGGAGAGGGACTGTATTTAGTTCCCTAAACTTGGGCCTGCTTTTGAGATCACAAAATGAGGAGGTCCAGGCTGATCTTTCCTATAAAATAAGAACAAGGCAAGTTCCAGAAGGACCCAGTTTTTCTACAACTGGTTTGGCAATTGATTTGATCCCAAGAGCAGCCTGTCTTCCATGGATTTCAGTCTCTAGAGCCTTCCTTATCCCTGCTGTCACTGCTGGCTTCCCAGGAGTGGTGTTGGGATGGACCTATCACATACTATGCCTTTTCTTTTTGTTTTAGCAGATAATTTAGTCAGTGACCCTGTTTCTTTCTTTCAGTCTCACTACCAAGGAAGAGAACATTCATGGTGGTCTTCAGCATTTGCTGTTCCTCTGGTTTTGGCTGAGTGTGGTCAAAAGAAAAATACAGCACTTGACAGTGATACTTTTGGTGCAAAGGGTCCAAAGAGAAATGCAGACTGAGGAGCACTTCCAGGCATACCTTGAAAGAAAACTGTCCTCCACCTTGAATGGAGCACTACAGATCCCTCGAGAGGTCAGACAGCTGCAGTGCAGGTCACCTTCTGTGCCAAGAATTTATCAGGTGTCAAGCAACTAAGGAGGCTTCAAGCCCAAGCATAAAAAAGGTGCTAATTTTCCACAACGGGTAATTAAAATGCTGAAGTGCACTGCCTGACAACCAAAGCAGAACATCCAGTCACAGCACCTCGCAGCCGAGGCGTGCGGGAGCAGCTGGGTGCTGCACTGCCCACGCTGCTGTCTGCAGCCTGCAGAGCTGCTCCCTTCAGGACTGGGATGGTGTGAGGGAGAACCTGCCAAGAGCTGCAGTTCCCTCCAGTGCTTCCCTCAGCCCAGCTGCCAGACACACACTTTCATTTGTTTCGGTTTGTTTTCTGATTTCTGCCTTTTAATACCTTTTCTTAAACTCATGAGCCTTTTTCTGTCCCTGCATAGCTGGGGACATGAAATGTTGCATAATGGTATGGCTGAGGTTGACTGAGCTGCTTTGGCATTACTTCAGAGCCATGCTCCTGTGTTCTTTGAGGAGAACGGGTGACACCAGGGTACTGATAAAGTATTAATACTTCCACAACCTCATTTTCCCATCTGCCAAAATCCTCTTCTGGGCGTTATACTGGGAGAAGCAGCATCTCTCCTGCCTGAGAAGCCCTCCAGGCTCACCAGAAGGCAGTCTTGCACAGTAGAATTCCTGATGTTCTTCCAGCAAGGCAAACAGAAAAAAAATAATAGGAAGCCCATTCATCAGCTTCCCTTTTAGTTTTGTTTGACTTTGAATATCTCAGTTTTCCTTCTGAGTCTCTTTTTGGATCTGGAGTGGACTGTCCATGGTTATGGCTGTGCCAAGTCCACAAAGTCCTCCTAAGAAAGTAAATACAAAATCTCTGATTCATCATTTATCTGGGCTTTGTTTCAGCACGTGTATGGAATGTCTACTGAAACTTAAACTGTTGTTCTGAGACCATGGCAGGACTTGAGACTCAAGTCTAGCTTTGGGTGAGGTTCCTCAAGGTGTGGTGAGCTAATCTAACAGCTTGCTGCTGCCAGAAGGGACAGGACCACACAGGGAAAGGAAAGCAGGAGCCTGACTTCTCCCTTTCTGTATAACTAGCTCTTACACCAGCTCAGTTATGTGTCAGACTGCAGCCTGAAACTATGGGTCATGTCTAACATGCTGCTGTAATTTCCTGGTGATAAAGGAAGGCAAATGGAGCTATAATTTAAGTTGCTGTTGTGTTTTCTAGTCTTCATTCTAAAATAATTTCATGTCTTTTTATATATTAAAAAAAAATAAGGAGATTGGATGAAGTTGTGGAGTCAGAACATTACTTGATGCAGAGTGTTGAGTTGTATCCAAGTGTGACATATGATCTAGAGTCAACAGTCTGTCCCCCCAGAAATACCTGGTGCAATAAAATAAGTCTTGCCCAGAGATCAAAGGCAGAATTTTGCTCTAAAGTTATAGCTAATTATTGGAAACTTTATCATTGCACTTGATGCTTCATAAGAAAACCTCTTCATTCCCTCCCCCAGCTCGTTGTTTAAGAACCATTTCTGCCTTGCTTCTTCATACTCTTTTTTCCCTGTTTCTTTTCCACTTCCCTATCTCATGTGTTTTATTTGTTCTCCATTTTGTGTCCACTTGTCAGCCCAGCGTGTGGTCACCTTGGACAATAAACGGATGGGAAGGGACTCAGCTCTGTAACAGTCATGGGGGTCAGTCCCCACAGACAATGCTCAAGGCAGCCAGAAGCCTTGGACAGATGCTACATCACTGATCTTTACTTTGTAGGTAGAAAATCACCAACATTTAAAAGGGGAAGGAGGAGCACAGGGTCATGGGGTAGGTCAGTTTACTTACTGGAAATTCTGATTCAAAAACATATATGCAAAGTAAATCATGTAGGTCGAGTCCTGCTTGCATCCCCTCATTAACTAACACAATACAGGAAACGTTTTGGGGGAAGATGGGGTGGGTTTGGCTCTTTTTGCCCCCTAGATGTAGCCTTTGTGTATTCTCCTTCTGGATCAGAGTAGGAGGAATCAAAATCCCATCTCCTGTTTTTCTGAGGTGCTAATGAGGCCGTCGCTCCGGGCTGCCCGGGGCTGCCAGGCTCTCATCCGAATGGCACACGGAGCATCTGGGATTCACCCCCATGGAATGCCAGGGCACAGGGGTGTCTGTGTGGGATCCATGCCCTGTGCCAGCTGGATCTGCAGCAGCCCAACGCCTGCACAGAGCTAGCTGCAGCCTCTTTGAATCATAGAATCATTTAGGTTGGAAAAGATCTTTAAGATCATGAGTCCAATGGTTAACCCAGCACTGCCAAGCCTCTGTGCCAGCAGAGCCTGAGGCTGTGCAGAAGTGCTGCAGAGACGGAGGCTGTAAAAGGCATTGCATGAGCTTGTCTGAGTCTTCTCAGCTTCTCCTGGGGAAGATTTGGGAAGATCATACCCAAGATGTTCATTCCCTGTTCTGAACTGGCTGTTCTCACATCGGTTCAGAGAATGGATCTTGAGGGATCTACGAGCAGGCCGAAGTGTTGGGATGTTTCAGATTCCTCAGGGCAGGCAGAGAGAAAAAAGCACTCGAGCTTCCTGTGTGTGCTTCTGTTCTCTCTAAAGTCACCAGGTTATGTTCTCTCAGTTCATCAGGTTATGTGGGAACTTTAACCTCAGAAGTTCCTTCAATCATTAACCTATTTATTTGCATATTTGCAGGAGAACTTCATTTCTGTAATCAGATCTTACCTGGTGTAATTTCAAGGACAGGACACAAGATATAAACTAACAGCAGCATTTTCCTACATTGCAAACAAAATAACATGGTCTTTAAAATGCACCTTGCAAACTCAGGCCTGTTAGATACCCACGTGCCCAGCCAAGCTGGTGGGAGGTGTAACCACCATGGCTTCTCATAAGGGTTGGGAGATTTCCATCAGCAAAATTTTACATCAAAATAGTAAGCACAGAGAGAAAGCCTTCCCAATTTGCTTGACTTTAGAAACAGATTTCAGCTTTCCAGGACTTTTAGGAGTTTGGCTGACCAGGTTACCTCTGTCAAATATCAACAGCTTCCTTTCTGCATTCTGCTGCTCAATGACATGTTATATTTGGGTCTCTTCACA
>NW_008592860.1:5026-9903 GCF_000691845.1 Merops nubicus | reverse complement strand
ACATCATATCTCAGTTAGTGAGGTTTATTTTGTACTGTGAAATTTTTCTGCAGGACTTGGTGATTGTATTCAATGCTGCTTCAAAAACATGGTGAGATGTCCTTATCTATTTCATCCAATATGCAGACGTTATTTAGATGAGAATCCTGCCCCCCAGATACTCAGTTCATTGTTGTTCCACTTTTGTAGCTGATCTGTGGTGAGAATTTCACTAAATCAGTCAAGTTTCAGTTGCAAGGTCCTTTTTACCCCTTACGACAAGAGCTATCACAGACACCAGTGCCAAAGGGTCACCTGGAGTGCCATGGAGGTGTCTCCTACATAAAGGACCAGTGCAAGCTGCTTCACATTTACCCCCAGGATGTTGCTGTGAATCATCACTTGGCTCCTGTGCTTCTCCATGGGCTTCTCCATGGGCTTCTGCATGACTGAGCTGTTGATGGGGTTATGTTCTTCATTTGTTCAGAAGCTGGCTTATTAAGATGCTGTTTACATGTGAGAAGGTCCTTGGCATTGCCCTAATGAGTGGGTATGTGGAGCTCTGGCCTCTTGGGTAAATTGGCAGCTCTTTCTCTGACTATGTTTTCAGCCTTTCTGGCAGGTCATGGTAATGCATCTGGTTTTTGTGCTTTATGTTAAAATCTTTTTGTTGTGCACCTGACCATCTGAAGACTCCGTGGTAGGAATCTGAAATTTGCAGAGAAGACTTGGAAGACTTTAGGTACTTACTCAGAAACAGTCAAAATTATTATATATGTGAGTTATATATGTGGCTGAAAACAGACTGTCTCATACTGCACAGACTGATAGTGGAGGAAAGTGTGTAGGAGAATTAATCCCTTTCCCCAAACTAGCTAACAAAACAGAATTTAACCATCTACTTCCCCTCACTCTCCTTTTCTTTGCTAAGAGGCTGTTTCAGCACAAGGTGCCAAACAACCTCCTAACCCTGGCAGTGAACTGCCCGTGCTAATGGAAACCATTCCTTGAAGCAGCAGCTCCTGGTTCTGTAGACAGCATTGGCCTTTCTCCTCATGCTGCAGGAGACGTGGGGCTTTGGTGAAGAACACTGGAATGGAAACTGCATGCAGCATTTCAAGAGGAAGCCCAGTTGTCTTGGCTGAAGTGATTGTGAAATCAAAGAAGAAGTTAAATGCTAGTTTTGTGCTGGTTTGCAGAGCAGAGGAGGACTCTTCTATGTGTCTATAAAAATAATGGAAATAAAGCTTTTCTAAGATTTTCATTTCAAGCAGTTTGTCTGTCTGTTCCTTAGTGTGTATGTGGTTGCAAACAAAAAATAACAGAAGAGTAGATGCTGGTTTTCTGATTTGCACAGGGTTTTCTGGCTGCTTTTGTGCTATTCAACATCCTCACTTTTCTCAAACATTTTCTAGATGTCCTCATCCTGTGGAGATGTGATAAATAATGTCATTTCATAAGTGACAAAAAAAAAGCCACCTAGGATGTGGAATGTGTCTTCTTCAAGAAATGGATATTTTGGGAGAGCAAGGCAAAGCAGTGACCACGCCTTTAGAAAAGGGATCCTGTGAAATATCTGCTGAAAAAGTGTATTGAAATCTCTTCAAATCAATTTGCAATTAATTTGACAAAGGGAAAACTGGTTATTGTTGTTGCTTCCCAGATCTCCTAAGAGGGAAATTGTCTAGCTGCCAGCTGGCACCACATTCTCATGTCAGCTCTCAGGCAGGATTTCTCATAAAGAGAAACTCCTCTGATATCAAGGAATCACAGAATGGGCTGGGTTGGAAGGGACCTTAAAGATCATCCTGTTCCAACCCCTCTGCCACGGGCAGGGCCACCTCCCACTAGAGCATTCAGGCCTCTTCTAACCTGGCCTTGAACACTCCCTGGGATGAGGCATCCACAGCTTCCCTGGGCAACCTGTTCCAGTGTCTCACCACTCTCACAGTACAGAATTTCTTCCTTACATCTTATCTAAATTTACCCTCTTTCAGTTTAAAGCCATTACCCCTTGTCCTGTCACTACCTGGCCCTATAATATGATGTGGCTTTTCCTAATAATGGAAGCCCTGTTAAAAAGTCTGGAGATTGAACTGTGATTGGTGATCCTTGTTTGCCACGACTTCCAGAACTAGGCTGGTCTAGATGTGCTCTTCACATATTACTGCTTCTAGCCTTTTTTATTGCCTGCAATTTGCAAATGCTGGGGCTGAGCTGAAGGCCATTTCTCATCCTTTTATTGCTCATGTTCTCTCTGTATCTTGTTCAAAGGTTTTTTGGCTTGTAAGTTTTGCTGCAAGTGCTTTGGTTTGGTCTTGTTGTTGGTTCAGTGATCACCAGGGGATTTACGTGCCTTTTAATCACCGTTAGGTGACAACTGTAACTTCTAAAACAAAGTACTAGTTTTTCTCAGAGTTGATGTTTTAGAGATTGTTACACATGTCACAATGAAAAAGCTGCTTCAGGTTTGTAAGCACTTCAGTCAAGTCTTGCTGGAGCCTCTCTAATGCTATCCCAACCCAGTAATCACTTCCAGTTTATGGGCTCTGGTCCCTTCTGCAGGTGCACCATGCAATTGAGGACTGCTCATGGTGGTGTAGGTGTCAGCCCAGAGAAATTACCTGCACACACACTTCCATAGGGGTAAGATGAGATGTGCTGCCTTTCCTTCAAACACACAGACTTCACTGTCCTTTACCAAGTTGGTTTATCTTCTCTGTAAGCTCAGCTGGTGATAGAGCAGGAGGTTACATCAGGCACACATTACTCAGCTTCTTACCTGCTAATCCAAACAGGAAAATCAGTCATGAGTCCAAGCCACACCTCATGAGATTTACCATGATAGGGAGGTGCTTCTCTGGGTAGACTGGAGCCTCTAGAATAACATGGAAAGAGGCAGGAAGTAACTCAGTTGCTGCAAATATCAAACTGCTTGTGATTGGATCCAGAGTGGCTCTGCAAGACCTTCAGGAAGAACTTCAGTGACTGAGACTTGCTGTATTGCCTCTGCTCAGAGCTGTGCTCCTGGGTTTGCCTTGGGATTTAATGAGCGTTGTGAAAGGGCATTTCTGCAGCCACTGTTCTGTTAAGGATCCCTGTTGTCCATGCTACCTTCAGGATATGTAACTGCTTATCAGTTTCCAGTTATGCCCACAACATTCAAAAAAAGCATGGGAATTTATCTGCAATTGGATTCTGTGAGTGCAGTGTCTTGACAACAGCCTTCCATCCATCAGGGCCCACTGCCTTCCAGTTCTCCATCAAGCAGCCACACATTTATTCCAGCCATGCCCTGAACTGAGTAAAACCTGCCCCAAAACCATGCAGCACCATTAGCAAAGCACAGCACCCAAACCAGGATATTCTTCATGTCAAAGCCCTGCAGTAATGCTGCTGCATGACCTCGGGTTCAGACCTAGCCCATGTGCAGGCACAAGTTATTGCTGCCTCCACTTCTCCATGTAGATTTATCTTTGAGGGGGGTTGTGGCCAGACAGAGAGGGAACAGGCTTTCTAGTGTAATAACAGTAATCCAAACGTTCCAGAGCTAGAATCATAGAATTGTTTAGGTTGGAAAAGAACTTTAAGATCACTGAGTTCAGCTGTTACCCCAGCCCTGCCAGGTCCCCACTGCCCCGTGTCCCTCACCCCACATCTCCACGGCTTGGGAACCCCTCCAGGGGTGGGGACTCCACCACTGCCCTGGGCAGCCTGGCACAGCCCTGGACAACCCTTGCAGGGAAGAAAGTTTTCCTAATATCCAGCCTAAACTTCCAGTGGTGCAACTGGAGGCCATTTTCTCTTGTAGGACATTATACAATTCTTGAGGACACTGGTGTAGCTGAAGACTGTGCCTGTGTACTGCTCCTCCACTCAAAGAACCCTAATTATAAGGGGATAACTTTTTGTGCTCAAACCCTCTAAGTTACAGTTGGTGTATTCAGTGAAGAGGAGAGAAATGGAGATCAATTTTTTTGGAACAGATGGTTTTTCTCTGTGAAAACCTAATAAGCATCTTGTTTCAGAATGAAGATGGTGATGCTGGGACAGATTCCAAATATGAGTATTTATAGAAGTTTATCAGTCTACAGTGCTGTAAAAGGAGGCAAAAAAAAATGTTCTATCTCTCTGTAACCCATCTCCTTGCCTTAAATGCCCAAGGGTGACCATCCAGGCTCAGTTCATTTGATTCAGAACTTTGAAAACTGAGGAACACTCAAGTGTCTGTAGTGGGAAGTGATTCTGATACCCAGCTCAGCCCGCCTGGGGCTGTGGAGCTCCTGGTGTCCATCCATGCCGTCCCCACAGTGGCAGCTGCACTGCTGTCATTTCCAGAGCTGTTTGGCATTTTTTGCTGACCTGCTTTTCTCAGTCTGGTTTTGTCCACTCTACATAACACAATAATGACCGTGCATGTGCTGGGCTGACTCACAGGTTCTCCTGGTGGTGGGAAAATCAGCAGAGCATGGGCCTTTTTAACATAATATTTCCAAGATGTGCACCACACCAAGTTAGGGAATACAGTAGTATTTTTGTCACATGGGTACCTTCCCAGTGGATGCTGATGGATTTGAAAGAAATGGAATAACGCAAGGACCAGGTTAGTAAGACAAGGGTGTAGTGTATGGTTTCTGTCATGAGGATTAAAAATAATCTGGCTTATTTTATATTGGAGTGGCCATCTGTGATAGATGATAGTCCTGTGTGGCTGCTGGGGGAAGTGAAAGACAGTGCTAGCCTGGCTTCCTGAAAAGCAGAAGTTAATGCACATGCTCTTTCTGTCAATATTCTGCAATAGTTTTTGAGCTCACTTGGTCTCAGCCAAGTTCAAACAGGGTAGACGACTGTAAGTTCCAGGAAAAGCCCTTGTTCTGAGTAGAAGATTCCAGTAATTG